>NW_028270186.1:43770677-43920677 GCF_037043375.1 Chiloscyllium plagiosum
GAAAAATAAATAAGATTATTGTTGATTTATATTTCCATTCCATCTGGTCATCAACAATCCCTCTATTTGCTCCTTTCTCTCTATCTCTCTCTTTCTCTTTATGTTCAAATTCCTCCTTCTCCCCTTCACAACATACATCCCTGTCACCAACATCAATCACACTATTTCCCAGTTGTGTGCAGTTCTGATGGATGGTCATTGGACTCGAAATGTCAATTCTATTTTTCTCTCGATCCGACGCCGCCAAATCTGCTCAGTTTCTCTGGCACTTCCTCATTCTCCTGATCTCTCGCATCATTCTTTTTTTCCCAACGTTTAGTGTTGTCATTAGATAGGATGTCTGCATCGCTGTTAAGGGCACCGTTTGTTGACCTCACTAAATGCCCTTTAATGTGAGGTCACTCCTTAAAGCAGTATAAAGCAAAGCACATTGCTGTGGACCTGACGTCGTCTTTATCCAGACCAGGTAATAATGTTAGATTTCTTTACCAAAGGACATCAGTGAAATAGATTAACTTATCAACAAAATGCTAGTGGGGTTATATTAGTGAAATTCGCTTTTATTTCCAGTTCCTATCATTTGAGTTTAAGTTCTCTCATCATCGGAGATAGGATTTGAAACAATGTCTTTAGTGTATAACCTGGACCACTGAATGACGTGGCCAGCGACATTACTATTCTGACACAGTGTACCTGACATGTAATTACTTTAGAGACAAGAACAAGGTCATGATGGAAACATTGCAATGGAAAGAGTGATTAGAAGAGAGCTGGAATCATGAAGTCTGAAATTTTCTAAGGCATGTATAATGGTGAATTTAGCAACTGCACAAACGTCAAGCTGTGGAATGGGGATTTCATGGAGCTGGTGGTGGGTCTGTTTGATGATGGAGAGAATGTGAATACATAAATCAATTCAGGGCAAATAGATATTTCCGGATTGTGAACAGTCTTGTCCTCAGATGTGTGTGAGGGCGGGGGTGTGGGCGTTTTTGAAATTTGTGGTAATGAATGGACTTGCATTTGAAACTGAAGATAGTAGTTTCCAACTTTGCCAAATATAGTTAACAAATATAGCACTGAAGTTCACCATGGCTTATGGGATTGATAAATAGATAGAGATGGGGAGACTTACCAGGAACACCAACAATAGCAAGCATGGGATAGTAACCAGCCTGAATAATCAGCAGTACACCGTATATTCGAAATGGTAATCTGTTCCAATACCTGGAAACAATTAAAAGACCAGAGGATAAACTCCTGCCCATTGTTGCAGCATTCCATCCTAGGGTTCTCAGATTCTGAACCATTGTTGGAACATTCCAGTCTACTGTTCTCAGATTCTGATCCATTGTTGGAACATTCCAGTCTACTCTCAGATTCTGACCTCTCCTCTCCCTGTCTCTGCAACTGCTGATTCCTGTTAGTGTTGAAGGTGATGTATCTGCTGATACAATGGGATAAATTATTGCAAGAAGCTCCTTACTAATAGAAGAGGGAAACCATCCAGCGACATCATTAGGATCCATGGAGACTGACATCAATAACATTCACTGAGCAAACAAATCCAGTTAACCCCTTTCAGTATGGTATAAATAATAACTGGATTTGATTGAATGTTGATATTGCTGACTATTGATCACATCTCCCATCACCAATTGTTCTCGTGAAGTTAGTTGTGAGGGAGATGATGGATGTTTCCTTATCACAGGCTAGATGATTCCGCTGTATTGTCCGTTTGCAATGCTGTAACCACCTGAACACAGCCCCTCCCCCCCCCCCCCCCCCCAACACAGCCACCCACAAAATACAAAATCTAGATGTAGTGAAAGTGCTGATCTCTCCTCAACTAGACCAGACGCCAGCCAATAGATTCTCACTGGGTATATTTTTCCTGACCATACACAGGAAGTGTGGATCTGTCTGGACATTCTTCTCTTTGCTCTAATAAAACAATGTTGAACCTTCAACACATAATTTGATTCAGCTTCGTTTTATATAAACTCACAAACGCTTGAATACGCTTTATTGGCTTCAAAGCAGTAAGATTTGCATGTATTGAATTCAGTCCAAAGCCATATGTGGCATATTGTCACAAAACCGGTCCTTTTCCAAGGTTATGTTGACTTTAATTTTTTAAAGACGGTCTAAATGAACCAAGATCCCAATATGTCTGAACTTTGAAAGTTTCATTGGGATCCTTTTGTTTATATCTAACAGGTAATGCCTCAGCAAGAAGGCTTTCTCGTTTTTAATAGGAAACTTGTATAATCAAGAGGACGTGACCAACTCTCTAACTGGACGAGTCTGATCGGTTCTGGAGTTATTTAAGTCAGGGTCACTGTTGGAACTGGACGCTCTCCCCATCCATCTGCCCTTCTGACCTTATAACCTGTAAGCCTTTGTGTCAGTTTTACGCTTGGTGCTAAGGGGTTTGCTTATTGGGATTGTTGCAAGTATTTGGAACAGGATCCTAAAGTCTGGATAGCCTGTTGGGTTTATATAGGATCAGTTATTCAGGTATTCTATTTTGGGTTTCTTGGGTTTCATTCGGTAATTTGGTAAATAAATGTTATTTGTTTAAAACTCGGCAGTCTGACCAGCTAATTCACTCAAGAAAGATCCATTCTACACTAACTTTTAAGAAATAACAAAGTTACGGTCTGGGCTAGTTGCTTAAAATGTTCTGTGGGGTCGGGCCTGTTCCATAACAGAATGGAGGCCATTTGCGGGATTTAGCCAGCGAGTGGCAAGTATTAGTGTCTCCTATTCCGTGTGTTGATTTGGTGGGGACTCAGAGCTTTAGACAGCAATGGCTCTTGCAGGAATCAAGGATGTTTTGGAGGTGGAAGATGTGACCTTGGGGTTTTTAACAAAATGCACATAAGTCCAAGTTGTGGGCATTAGTAGAAAAGCGTGTGTTGAAGCTAACTCCTAACGTGAGGAAAGATGAGATGATTGCAGCAGTATCTTAGCATTCCAATTTGCTGGAAACTCCATCAGGATCTGTAGAGATGAGCAAACTTCAATTTAAATGACGCAGCTTGAGTTAAACGGTAAATGAAGCAGTTTGAGGTACGGCTAAAATCAGAAGAGAAAGAAAGAGAATGAATAGCTTTAGCAGAGGAAAGCAAAAACAATGAATGTCCTTAGCAGGAGAGAAAGAAAAATACAGAGGGTTTGTGCTTCAGAGATAGACACTTAGGATGGAAAGTCAGCTTAAAAGGGTGGGGATGAAGGCTGAAGGTGAGCTTAGTGAAGAACAGAGTGAGGATGAGCAAAACCATGGTAGTCAAAAGCCTGATATATATATCCAGTCCTTGCCTAAATTTGATGAGTAGGATGTGGAAACCTTTTCCATTTCATTTGAAAAAGTGGCTAATCAATTGCAGTGGCCAGTGACCATGTGGGTTTTGTTGATCCAAACAAAACTTGTAGGTTGAGTTCGGCAAGTATTCGCAATGCAACACTAACAGATGAGGGATCTGGGGTGTATGAAGAGGTAAAGAAAGTGCATATGAGTTTGTGCCAGAATCCGACAGACAACATTTCAGGAATACAAGGAGGGATCCTGATCAAGCATACATTGAGTTTGAAAGGATCAAACAAAGTAACTTTGATAGCTGGAAAAGGGCTTTACAATGCTCTAAGAGAGACAATTACTTTTTGGAGGAGTTCAAAGATTCACTGCCTGACATAATGCAAACACATTCGGAAGAGTCGAGGTTAAAACGGCAAGGCTGGCAGCTGAAGTGGCGGATGATTATGAATTGATCCATAAAACATGGTTTGGCTTTTGGAATCAATTTCAGTCCACGAGGGATAGAAACTGGGGCAAAGAGCATCCTCACGTGGGAGGGAAAGGTAGATCTCGAAGAAGGTCATAAGGATAATTTCGCACAGGCTAAAAAGTAAACACTTGAAGGAAACAAAGAAGTTTAAAAGGTCCGGTGCTTTCATTGCAATAAATTAGGTCACATGAAATCACTGCATTGGAGGGTTCAGGAAAAAAAATACAGATGCAGGAAAACAGGATAAGCTTGGAAGTTTTGTTGGGGTGGTAACAGAAAGCACAGTGGAAGCTAGAAAGCTGCATCAGAGTGTATAAGCTGATCAGAGGTTTGTTAAAGAGGAAGTGGCAGATCTGCTTAGAAAATATACCTGCAAATGGAAAGTTTACAGACATAGAGCATGTAAAGAGGATGCAGTATTAAGGGACACAGGACCCTCTTAGTCTGTGATGCTGAAAGATCAGGAGATATATACTCCAGAAGGACTATTTCCAGAAAAGGTACTGCTAAAGAGAATTCACCTTGAGTCAAAAAGTGCATAATGATGTAAAGCGAGGATAGAATGTCCAGAAAAGTGTGGAGAAATTGTGGTAGGACCATTGGACAAACTCTCAGCTCCAGGAATACAATCTATCCTTGCAAAAAGTACAGCTGATTCACCGGTTGAACTGCTGCCAACTCTGGTTGAAAAGCCAGTGGAGTCGCAGGCAACTGAAGAACTGCAGGAGTCTTATCCTGGAAGTTTCCTGAGTGTGGGTAACGAAGCCCCAATGTGACCAGTTGAAACAGGAGATATCAAAAATGTAAAGATAAGGAAGCTGAAGTGGCATTTACAGAGACTTTGTTCCATCATATAGTTGTGAAAAAACGATTGAGCAAACAGGGCATCATGCAAATATTTTAGTTCATTTAAACTAATTGAGTTACAGCAGAAAGATAAAAGGTTAAAGGAATTTTATCAAAAAGCATATACGTTAGGAATTTTGAATGCATCCCTGAGTGTTATTACCCTAAAACTTATGTCCAAATGAGGAAGTGTAGACTATCACATACTCAAGGAGATGATTATTGGGCAGAAGTTCATCAAATCATATTGCCAATGGGATACAGAAAAAAGGTGATGTGAATGGCGCATGAGCTACCACCTCGAAGTCACTGAGGAGTGAAGAAAACACAGGTTGAAAGACAGAGACATTTTTCTGGCCTGGACTCCAACAGAATGTAGTTGAATTTTGCCAGATGTATTATACATATCAGGTAATTGGAAAAAAAAACACAAGCGATAATAAAACCTGCGCCGTTCTTTACTATTCCTGCATTTGAAGAACCTTTTACAAGAGTCTTGATTGATTGGCTACGTCCCCGAACTCAAACAAAAAGGTGGGCACCAGTATTTGTTAACAATAATGGATGTATCGACTGGATTTCCAGAGTCCATCCCAAGCTGCCGTATCACAGCTAAAAGATTTTCAAAGGAATTACTCTTTTCAAAAAATAGACACGGACGACGAATAGAGATACAGTGAGGTCAAGGTTCAAACTTCACATTTAATTTATTCACTATGATGTCTTAGGAATAAAGCAATTCAAATCGACTGCATACCATCCAAAATTGCAGGGAGCGTCAGAAAGATGACATTAAACATTAAAGACCATATTGAGGGCTTATGATCAGGATTATCCAGCTGACTAGGGTAAGGTAATTCCATTTGCGCTTTTTGTGATCAGGGATAACCAAATTAAGAGAGCAAATTCAATCCATTTGATATATTTTGTGGACATCAAGTGAGAGGACCATTAATATTGATTAAGGAGAAAATAGTAAATCAGAATTCAAAGGCCACACATTTGGACAAGGTCTCAAACTTTAGGGAACGATTAGGGTGCGGGGAGTTGGCTGGACAGCATTTAAAAGTATTGCAGCATGCAATAAAGCAGGAAGCGGACAGTGATAGGTGAACTATGAAAAACAAAGTTTTTGGACCTTACCAAATACAACGGATATAGATAGAGGATAACTACTTGATAGGGACTCCAAAAAGAAAGAAATTTCACAGCGTATGTCACGTGAATATGCTAAAAATGTACTTTGATGGGGAAGGAAAGACAGAGGACAAGGTGGTAATGATTACAGCACCGACGTAAGAACCAATTTCAGAGGATTCTGAATCGGACATTCCTCAAATTAAAGTGGACAATGAGATGCTTGTCTAAAATTGGGAATGATTTATTGATTTACCTTGATGAGAAAAATTGAAATGATCAGAAAGAGTTATTACTATCACATGTGGAATTTCGCAGATATTAACTTGGAAGTACTCACCTAATTGTGCAGAATGTAGCTATAGGAGATGTCGTTACAATTAACCAACATCCTTACGGACCTAATCCTCTAAAGTTGGCACAGGCTCAGAAGGAGATTGAATGCCAGCTCTAAGATGACATAGTCAACATGTGTTACAGTGACTGGAAATCACCCACAGTCATGGTGCCAAAGCCAAACGGTACCCAACGATTATGTGTGGGCTATCATAACGTCAATGCAGTTTAAAATGTTGATTATTCCCAGTTCCACTGTTTGAAAACTGAGTTGAAAATGTGGGACAAGCAACATCCATTTGGTATGAAAAATGTGCCATCCACATTGCAGGGACTAACCAATAAATTGCTGGATTATCCAATCTGTGGTTTACATTGATGACCTTGTGATTTTTAGTGACTCATGGAAGAAACACTACAGCATCTATTAGACTTGTTCGATCGACTTCGGAAGGCAGTCTTGGTGGTAAACCGAGGGTAAAATGAATTTGCCAAAGCAAAAGTCACCTTCCTTGGCCATGCTATTGGACATAGATAAATGGTGCCATGAGATTTTAACGTGACGTTAATTGGGGAATTTCGCATCCTGTTGACAAAAGGAGCGGTTCCTGGGATTAAGACAATTTTATCGAATGTTTGTGCCTCATTTTCGCAGTGTGACTGCTCCACTCACTGAATTGTTAAAGAAAGGCAAGAAGTTTCATTGCTCAGAGGAGTGTCAGAAGACATTTGACAGCATTTGAAATATGTGTTAACCACTGCCCACGATCAGACACATCTGATTATGCAAAACCATTCAAGGTGGATTTAAATGCGAATGATGTGGATTTCGTTGTTGGGCTCTTGCAGGAAGATGACGGGAAGACAGAGAGACCTACTGGGTATTCTTCCAAGAAGTTCAATGTTCATTAGTAGAAATATTTAACAGTTGAGAAAGAGATTGTGATTTTTGTGTTGGTATGACAACATTTTACTGTTTATATTAATGGCAATGTATCGGAGACAACCATGTACACTTATCATAACTCAATGAAGTCTTTTTGAGAATTGTTAGGACAAAAATGCGAGACTGTTTAGCTGGAGCCTGTTGCGACAGCCATTCACTTTAAAAATTGTGCACGTGGCAGGTCTTGAAAACATGATTTCCAATACATTGTTGAGACTGGAGTGACAAATGGAGGCACTCAATGATGAATGTACCACACACTGAATCTGGATGTAGTTGTGCATGTTTGCATGTTTATAGTAAATGAATATACATGCTCATTGTAGAGTACAAACTACCATTTTTTGGAGTTTTAAAATCTGAAGCCATCTTGGATATTGAAGATTCGGTTTTATATTGGGGGAGTTGTCACACAGGTGGTATCTTTCCAAGGTTATGTTGTCCAAAAGTTTTTTCAGAGAGGTTCTAAACGACCCAATGTTCTCAATTTTGAATGCTTCATTGGGGTCCTTTGTTTTCTTTTACCTAACAGATAATGCCTCGGGCAGAAGGTTTTCAAGCCTTTTAATAAAACTGGTGTAATCAAGAGGATGTGGCCAGCTCTCCAGCTGCACAGGTTAGTTCAGTTCGAGGGTTCGTTGAGTCAGGTTCACTGTTGAAACTGGATGCTCTCCCCCTCCTTCAGTCCTCTGACTTCGTAAACTATAAGCTTTTTTATGTGTAATTTTTACTCCTTGTGCTCAGGGATTTGTTTATTGTGATTGTTGCAAGTAATTTGGATCAGCATTTTTAATTCGAGGTAGCCTGTCAGTTTCGGATAGGATGAATTATTCAGGTACAGTGTTTTCGGTTCATTGTGTTTCATTCCTTATTTTTACAAATACATGCTGTTTGTTTAAAAGTCGGCAGTCGGACCAACTAATTCACTTTGGGAATATCCACTATACACTTTCCTTCAATAAATGGCAACATTACGGACTGGGCTACGTGCTTAAGAATGTTTTGAGTGGTCGGGCCTGGTTCATAACAATGTACAATAACCTTGTTTATTAAACGTCGTGAATTAATGAGTAAAGGATGGAATGAATATGATAATGGCTTTGAGACAGAAAGGGCTGCGGCCAGTGGCTGAGGAGACCTGAGGGGGATGCAGTAATATCTCCCAGTCACTAGTATTCAGCCAAGACTGTTTCTGACAAATGGAATGAAATGCAGTGCAGAGCAAGATAACAGATGACCCCTGATATATGGAATGTTGAACGACAATATGAATGGAATAGGACAATTTTAAATGTGAAGTACATAGTTATATTGTATATATCGACTGCTTAATCACAGGTTATACAGGTTGTTCAGATTGTTTATATCGGGACGGGATATACAGAAATAAAAACAGACACAGATTACAAAATGTGTTGGGTTACAGTGAGTTTCAGCAGAGTAAGAGTGAAGACACAGCTCATACTGAGCTGGTACAGAGATGATGGGCTGCATGACAACTATCTTTTTTTGTAATTATTCAGAGAAACGTGTTGAAAATGCTCAGTGACTGAGGAGATAAGTCTAGTCATAAACACACAGGCAATATCGTAATTAATAAACTATTTTTTTACTTTTCGTCAAGTGTAGATGTCTCTAAAAAGCCTTTTAAATCAAAATCACGTTGGTGAGATCCGCGCATTTATTTTCAGAACTTAAAGAAGAAACAGATTCCAGTGTAATACCTGTGTCACTGGCACAAGTGATAGGAACAGGAATGGAGCATATTGTCCAAATATAACCAACATCCAGATCAATCAAGAATAAGTGGTAATCTGAAATGCAAATGCAAAATGATGGAGAAAAGCAACAGATGACACAGGATCTGGGCAGAGAAACAGAGTTATCAAGTCTTATATGAACCTATCTTGAACAAGTTATGTTGGACTCAAAAGAAGTTAATTCCATTTTTCTCTGCTCCGATACTGCCTGAAAAGTGTGGTTTCTCTCCAGCACTTTCAATTGGTGCAATGGCAGGAAACAGAGTAATGGTGAGCGGTTCCTATTCGAACTGAAGGCTTGTGCCCAGCAGTGTTCCATAGAGGCTGGATCTGAGTTTTCTTTGTTTGTCGTTTATGCAAATGATTTGCATGAGAATATCGAAGGCATGATTCATAAGTTTGTGGATGACACCAAAACTGGTGGCACAGTGGACATTGAAGATTGTTTTCTAAGAATGCAAAAGGATCTTGATGACAGATAGCAGATAGAGTTCAAGCTGGATGAATGTGAGGTGCAGGAAATAGTGTGTGTTTGTTGCTGTCTGTTGCACCAGGAATGGGATGATTTTATTTCCCATATCCTGGGTTCAAAACATCGATATCCTTCATGATCTTTGAGAGGCCTAACCCTCTCTATGGTTACCCTCTTGCTGTTAATGCAGTTGCACAATATTTTTGGATTATCCTTAACCTTATCTGCCCATACTATCTCATATTGACTTTTTGATTTCCTGATTTCTCTCGAAATAATGCCCCCCCCCCCCCCCCCACTCTTCATATTGACTAAGCGATTAAATTGAATAAAGTTGTCCATATCTAAAGTAAGGTTCTCTTTGATTCTTGAATAAAAGCTTAATAACTGTAGTTGTCCATTGTTCCTTAATCTTCACTTCACTTTAACAGGAATATAATGCCTCTTAACTCCTGTCGTCACACTATTGAATGCCTCCCGCTTGTCAGACATTGTTTTACCTGCTGACAGTCTACTCCAATCAAGCTTGTGTAAGTCCTTGTTCCATCCCATTAACATTTATGGTACTCCAAATAATTAAAAAAATTAATGAAAGGCTTATTCTTTTCCATAACCATTATGAAACTAATAGAATTATGATTGCAATGCCCAAAACATGCCCTCACGTTTACTTTAATCACTTGCCCTGCCTTTTGCACAAAAGAAGGCTTAGTTTTGCTCCATCTCTGTTAGAATCATCCGGATATTTGTGAAGAAAATTTTCGTGAACATATTTGACAAATTCTTCACCATCCAACCATTTAACTGTGGTAGTCCCAATCAATTTTAAGAAAATTAAAATCCCCCATTATTACAACCTTATTAAGCTTATATATATCCGAGATTTCCCTACATGTTTGTTTCTCAATTTCTTTCTTACTGTTGGAGAGCAAACGGTACAATACAATTAATGTGTTCTTTCCTTTCTTCTTTTTAATTTTGACCCATATATTTTCACTGGACGGTTTTTCACAAAAGAGCAATTAGTGCAATCTGTTCAAAGTCAACTTTATTTTCTTATTTTTAATGCTAGCTGCATATTTTAACTAGATAATTTTTCAGAAATATCATCCTCAGTTCCAGCAATAATTTATTCCTTAATCAAAAATGGCAGACCGCCCCCTCCCTGCCCTCCGCATATATTTTCCACCCTTTCTATGATGCTTAACAACTGGAACATTGAATTGCCATCTCTCAGCTTGAACATCACTCAGGCGAAAGTGAGGACTGCAGATGCTGGAAGTTAGAGTCGAGAGAGTGGTGCTGGAAAAGCACAGCAGGTCTGGCAGCATCCAAGGAGCAGGTAAATCGACACTTCAAGCAAAATCCCTTCATCAGCCCATTCCTGATCAAGGGCTTTTGCCCAACACGTTGATTGTCCTGCTTCTCACATGCTGCCTGACCTGCTGTGCTTTCCCAGCAGTACATTTCCTAGTTGATCATCTCTCAACCAATTTCCTGTAATACATATGATGTCCAGATCCCATGTTCTTGAACATGCCCCGAGTTCATCAGCCTCCCCTGTAAGACCCCTCACATTGAAATAAATGCAATTTCGTGCTTTAGAATTATTATATACTTTTGACTCTCGTTTTTCTTTTCTAATTGATGTGCACCCGTCAAATTCATAAACTTGTCCATTCATCCTACTATTTATTATTCTACTTGGAATATCCCCTTTGTCAACTCTATCAACATAAAGTCTCCCTACATAGAAGGAGCAAATCTCCCTGCTAAGATATTGGTTGCTTTCCAGTTTAGATTGGACCAATCCTTTCTGAACAGGTCATTTCTATTCTAAAATAGATTCTAATTTCCCAAAAATCTAAATCCCTCAATAACACAGTAGCTCTTCAGCCGTTGGGTTTTCTCTGTTAACCTTTTGTTCCTTTCCAGTTGAGTTTGGCATTGGGAGTAAACCAGAAAGTTTTGCTTTAAAGGTTTTATTATTAATACTCTAACTGACCTCTTAAGTTCATTCTGTACTGCTTTTATCTTTCCCAAAAAGTATCATTCCTGCCAATATCTACAATAATGTTTCTCTACTCAATCTCACCTTTAACAACGTGCTTGAAATGTTTCGAGACGTTCTTCATCTTAGCACAGGGAAATCAACAAAGCATCCTGAATTACCGGTCACTGCCATAGAATCTTCTGTTAATGCCCCGATAGAAAAGTCCACTGAAGCAATAATTCCACTAAATCTTCTCAAACGCTGCTGAACATAAGAATAATTCCAAGTGTCCAATATTTGATTGCTCTTCCATTTCGTTCAATCCCCTTCAGCTGTTCTAAAAGCTGAAAAGCATTTTGGTAGAGGAATAGCCACCGAAGAATTTTGAACTACTTTCTCATCTTTCCTGAGAGCCACACATCTATATGACTGATATGCTGGATAATATTTTCTTTCTAACTCTTCCAGCCATCCTCTCTGTGCCTTATATGAGACTTCAATAATATTATGCCTAAAAGCAGAATTTTTTATGACTCCTTCTGTTACCTTTCATTACCTACAGACAATACTGTTAAAATTGAAAAATATATACATATAGGTATCAAACATAGAAAAATTAAACAAAATCAACCATTTAGCTAAATTAATAAAAATATTCCTCTTCAATAAAGCCCGAGAAGAAAATAGTTTTCTCCAGAGCTGAAAACGTGTAGGATTCTCCGGAAGGAAGGTGCACCTCCTGATTTTAATTAATTAAATAAATTAAATTAATTTTAAAAAACTTCTGCAGTGTAATAAAAGAAATCTTTTAAAACAAAAATAGACATTTCGTTTTTTTTGTAAACCACCCTTAAAAATCTCTTTTAAAAAAAATTCGTTTAAAAGAAAATCGTGAGTTATTTTGCTGTTTTGTTTGTTTTTGCATGTTAATAAAACAAAATAGAAATAATTATGTTCATTTAATTAACTATAATATTGACTGCAAAAAAGACTATATTAAATATTCAACTGCCTGAAATCCCAGGAGCAGCTAGAAGATCCACGCTGCTCTAAGAACATTTTTTGAAAATGTTTTTACAATATGAAGAAAAGTAGACATATGATTTAATAATTGTTTCCAGTTCAAGGTGGACTTGACGATATGATTTGATCTCCTGCTGTGAGTCTATATATAATTTAGTTGAAATAATGAATCAGTCACTATCGTAGAGACAAAAACTTCCTTCAGCTCTGACTATAGCAGGGAACGATACAAAGAACATTATCGAGGTCCACGTGGAACACAAATGCTGCCGTGAAAGACATCTAAACCTAATCCAACACTAATTACGTACAAGCTTAATAAATAAAACATACGGAGGAGCATAGTATAAAAGCAGAATTCAGATCCATGTCCAATATAAAATTTGTGGCTCCCTCATAAAAAAGAACTCAACTGCATCACGCTGCAAATTCACCAAAATAGGAAAACAAGCGAATGGAATTCTCAATGCTTTCCCTATGAACAACATCTGAAGAACAGGAGAAAATTAAGGCTTAGTTGCAAACTTCATAAACGATGATGATGAGAATGGGAGGGATGGAGTTTGGAGGGACTGATAAAGAATGTTGTGGATGACAGAAAGATGAACTGGTGGTTCACAGTGAGGAGGAACGTATGAGGATACAAGATGGTATAAACTGGTTGTTCAGCTGGACAGATCAATTTAACACTGATACCTTTCAGAAGTAACAAGATAAGAGTGTACTCAAACTGAAGAGAGGTTGGATTTACTTGATTTTACTTTTAAGCAAAGAAGGCTGAGAGGAGCTCCTGATGGAGGTGTTTAACAACATGAGGGGTCTAGACAAGGAAAACAAAGAGTAGCTCTTCCCCTTACGCGAAGGCTCAATAATAAGGAAATATTTCATTTAAAGAATACACTGCTTTTCCATTCAACTCGTCATTGTGCTCAAACACAGGCACATTTTCTTAATATGATCCAAAGACCAATATTTGCCCGTTCCTTGACATGCCTAGATCTATATAAAGATTTAAAAGGGATTTACCTCGTGGGTCGGGCCTCCATTTGCTGAGAGGTGTGAGGGAGGAGCGAACGACTTCTAGAAAGTCATATATTTGTGTGGTTGCATTACCCGAAACACTACTCGGGTAGTGTCTCCCACCCATCTCCTCCTCTGACAGGAAAAAAAAACTTCTGTGCACCAGATTGGTAAGGTAGCGAGTTTACTTTTAATTCCACCTTTTTCAGCAATCTCTTTGTGAATTCAGAATAATGGGAATGGAGGTGAGGGCAGTTGAATGTTCCTCCTGCAGAATGTGGGAGGTAAGGGTCACCACTCGTGTCCCTGCTGACTACATCTGCAGGATGTGCACCCAACTGCAGTTCCTCGAAAACCGCGTTAGGGAACTGGAGCTGGAGCTGTATGAACTTCGGATCATTCGGGAGGCAGATGGAGTTATTGCGAGGAGTTACAGGGAGGTAGTCACTCCTCAGGTACAAGAAAAAAGGCAAATGGGTTACAGTCAGGGGATGGAAAGGGAACCGGCAGGCAGTGCAGGGATCCCCTGTGGCCATTCCCCTCAACAATAAGTATACCGTTTTGGATATTGTTGGGGGGGTACTTATCAGGGGAAAGCAGTGGGGCACAGGGCTCTGGCACAGTCTGTCCCTGCTGCTCAGAAGGGAAAGGGGAAGAGGAGCAGAACAGTAGTCACTGGGGACTCCATCATTAGCGGGACAGATAGGATGTTCTGTGGTGTGTTGCCTCCCAGGTACCGGGGTGCGTGATGTCTCTGATCGAGTTTTTGGGATCCTTAAAGGGGAGGGGGAGCAGCCCCAAGTCGTGGTCCACATTGGGACCAACGACATAGGTCGGAAGCGAGGTGGGGATTTAAGGCAGAAATTTAGGGAGCTAGGATGGAAGCTTCGAGCTGGGACGAACAGAGTTGTTGTCTCTGGTTTGTTGCCCGTGTCACGTGCTAGTGAGTCTGGGAACAGGGAGAGAGAGGAATTGAACACGTGCTACAGGGATAGTGCGGAAGGGAGGGTTTTGGATTCATGGATAATTGGGGCTCTTTCTAGGGTAGGTGGGATATCTACAAGCAGGATGGTCTTCATCTGAACCAGAGGGGCACCAATATCCTGGGGTGGGGGCGAAATTCGCTAAGGCTATTCGGGTAGGTTTGAACTAATCCAGCAGGCTGATGGGAACCAAAATTGTAGTTCAAGTATAGAAAAGGTTGAGAGTAGGGAGGTCCGAAATTAACTTTCCGGCATGCAAGATGGCACCAGCAAGCAAGAAGTTGGTTTGAAGTGTGTCTAATTCAACGCCAGGAGCAACTGGAATAAGGTAGGTGAACTTGCAGCATGGGTTGATATCTGGGACTTCGATGCTGTGGCCATTTCGGAGACATGGTTAGAGCAGAGACAGGAATGGTTGTTGCAGGTTCCAGGATTTAGATTTTTCAGTAAGAACAGAGTAGATGGTAAAAGAGGGGAGGTGTGGCATTGTTAGTAAAGGACAGTATTACAGTTGTAGAAAGGATGTTTGGGGAATCGTCAACTGAGGTAGAATGGGCTGAGGTTAGAAACAGGAAAGGAGATGTCATCCTGTTGGGAGTTTTCTATAGGCCTCCGAAGAGTTCCAGAGATGTAGAGGACAGGATAGTAAAGATGATTTTCGATAGGAGTGAAAGAGACAGGATAGTTGTCATGAGGGACTTCAGCTTTCCAAATATTCACTGGGAACATTATAGTACGAGCAATAGAGATGGGTCAGTTTTTGTCCAGTATGTGCAGGAGGGCGTCTTGCCACTGTATGTCGACAGCCCAACAAGGGGTGAAGCCACATTATATTTGGTACTGGGTAATGAGATCGGCCAGATGTTAGACTTGGAAGGAGGTGAGCACTTTGGTGAAAGCGATTTACAATTCTGTTATGTTTACTTTAGTGATAGAAAGGGATAGGTGTATACCACTGGGCAAGAGTTACAGCTGGGGGAGAGGCAATTATGATGCGATTAGGCAAGATTTAGGAAGAATAGGATGGAGAAGGAAACTGCCGGGGATGGGCACATTAGAAAAGTGGAGCTTATTCAAGGAAAAGCTCCTGAGTGTCCGAGATAGGTATGTACCTGTCAGGCAGGAAGGAAGCTGAAGTGCGCGGGAGCCGTGGTTTATGAAGGGATTGGAATTTCTGGTCAAGAGGAAGAAGAAGGCTTATGTTAGGATGAAATGTGAAGGCTCAGTTAGGGCACTTGAGGGTGACAAGGTAGGCAGGGAAAGACCTAAAGAGAGAGCTCAGAAGAGCCAGGAGGAGACATGAGAAGTTGTTGGCGGATAGGATCAGGATAAGCCCAAAGGCTTTTTATAGGTATTTAAGGAATAAAAGGATAAAGAGAGCAAGATTAGAGCCAATCAAGGATAGTAGTGAGAAGTTGTGTGTGGAGTCTGAGGAAATAGGGGAAGCACTAAATGAATATTTTTCAACAGTATTCACTCTAGGAAACTACAGTGTTGTCGAGGAGAATACAGAGGTACAAGCTACTAAACTAGATGTGATTGAGGTTCACAAGGACGAGATATTCTTGAGAAGGTGGCCAGACAGGTAGATGAAAGCAAACCGGTAGATGTGGTGCATTTTGGATTTCAGCAAGGTGTTCGATCAGGTTCCCCACCGTAGGCTATTGCACAAAATGCGGAGGAATGGGATTGTGGGAGATATAGCAGTTTGAATCAATAATTGGCTTGCTGAAAGAAGACGGAGGGTGGTAGTTGATGGGAAATGTTCAGGCACACAGATCCTTGAAAGTTGCCACCCAGGTTGAGAGGGTTGTTAAGAACGCAGACAGTGTTATAGCTTTTATTAAAAGAGGGATCGAATTCCAGAACCATGAGGTTATGCTACCCCTGTACAACACTCTGTTGCGGCCGCACTAGGAGTATTGTGTACAGTTCTAGTCACCGCATTATAAGAGAATGTGGAAGCTTTGGAAAGGCTGCAGAGGAGATTTACTCAAATGTTGCCTTGTATGGAGGGTAGCCCTTGCAAGGAAAGGCTGAGAGACTTGAGGCTGTTCTAATTGCTGAGAAGAAGGGTCAGAGGTGACATAATAGAAACATATAAAATAATCAGAAAGGTTAGATAGGGTGGACAGGGAGGGCCTTTTTTCCAAGTATGATGACAGCGAGCAAGAGGGGACATAGCTTTAAATTGAGGGATGATAGATATAGGACAGATGTCAGAGGTAGTTTCTTTAATCATAGAGAACTAAGGTTATGGAATGCTTTGCCTCCAACGGTAGTAGCTTCGCCAACTTTAAGTACATTTACGTCGTCATTGGACAAGCATATGGAAGTGCATGAAATAGCATAGGTTAGATGGGCTTCAGATTGGTACGACACGTCGGACCAACATCGAGGTCCGGAGGGCCTGTACTGCGCTGTATTGTTCTACGATCTATGACTAATATCCACTTCGCATCTTCCTTTTCTAACCAATTCAATGTTTGTATTTTCCCACAATACCTTCAACGCATCGAACTGGGGTCCTTTCGCGCGTTAGGCGAACGTGATGACCACAACACTACAGAAACAAGCCGCAGCCGCACGTCTTGTGGCTCAGTGGCATCCAGCACTGAAAGTTGAAGCCATTCCACGTTTCACCTTTCTGTTTCCAACAGCTCATTGTTGTCCAGTGGAATTGACATCTTGAAAACGTTAAAAAAAAAAAGACACCTGAAATTGATGACAAAATATAGACAAGGATGTCGTCAATGTTTGGACAGTAGGGCAAGGTGGAATAGTTTGGGACTACTTTCCCTGCAGCGTAACGGCTGAGATATGATCTTATGGAAAGGTTGTAAACAGAGTATTTACGTGTTTTGCCCTAGCTGGAGAGAGTTGAAAACTCGAAAACATAGGTTTAAGGTGAGTGGGCTGAAATTGACAAAGGACCTGAGGCACATTTCCCACACAAAGGATTGTGCGTGTATGGATTGAGCTACCAGAGGACGTGGAGGAGGCTATTACAGTCAGAAAATTGCAAAGGTAACCGGAAGAGTTGCTGGTTAGAAACGGTTTAGAGGGATTGGGGCCAAATACTGGGGAATGGGATTTGTTTACTTTTGGCTATGTGGTGACATAGTAACAGAAGTCAAAAGGTAATTACCTCACCCCACCCCCACTCCAGAAGAGGTGCTAACTGCCCTTGAGTGCTTTTTGTTCTCGATGTGAAGAGCTCTCACGCCTGAGTCACCTTCACGTCTCTGGTTGCTGAGTGAATCACACCGAAGGAATTTCACCAGAGCTGCAACTGCCTCACTTCCCCACTCGCCCTCCCGTTTACATTTTCCTGCTCGTCAGTGATTTAAAGAAAACCAAATGGGTTCGATGTCATTCTGTAGCCTCTCTGCCGATTCCTCCGTTTCAGTTCCAACACGACTTAGATCTCGGGGCGCACCTTAATACAAGCGACGCTATGAAAGCGCAAGTTCAAAGGTTCCTCTGAGAGTGTAATTTCTTTCATTGCTGTTGCTGGTTGAATGTGCGACTAACGTGGGAACCGGTCCAAAACATGATTCAGGACCTCTGGTGCCAATTCTCGCACGTTGAATAACGACAGACAGCTTCCAAATGAGGGCTTTCAGAGACGACTTTGGGCTACATTTGACAGACAGACAAGTTCAGGAATCCGTGGTGCGCTGTGACACCAGCACATCAGCTTCTTTCCTGTCTTTGAACCGAGCCGCCTGCGCAAGGAATGCAAATGCGGTACTGCTTTTCGTGGACGGAACAGAAGGCGGTAACTACACTCTCAAACAGAATGGCATATGATCAGAACCAGGTTGGAGAAAAACTTTACAATGCTTTGCACAGTAATTAAATGGAATTGCATTACATTACATTTCACTACGAGAGCAGATTTGTTCAAGCAAATTCGAAGGCAGGTTTGCAGATGGGAAAGCAAGCAAGAAAGCTCCGTTCTTGTCCATGTAAAAGGCAGGAACTGAAGAACGAAACAGTTTCTGCCCAGTTTCGAACTGGGGATCTTTCGCGTGTGAGGCGAACGTGATGACCACTACACTACCGAAACAAGCCGCAGGCACTCGACCTGCGGTTCAGTGGCATCCAGCACTGAAAGTTGAAGCCATTCCACGTTTCACCTTTCTGTTTCCAACAGCTCGTTCTTGTCCAGCGGAATTGACATCTTGAAAACGTAAAACAAAGACCCGTGAAATTGATGACAAAATATAGACAAAGATGTCGACAACGTTTGGACCGTAGGACGAGTTGGAATAGTTTGGGACGACTTTCCCTGCAGCGGAACGGCTGCGACATGATCTGATGGAAGGCTAGTAAATTGAGTATTTACGTGTTTTACCCAAGTTGGGGTGAGTTGAAAACTCGAGAGCACAGGTTTAAGGTGAGTGGGCTGAAATTGACAAAGGAGCTGAGGCACATTTCCCACACAGAAGGATGTGCGTGTTTGGGATGAGCTACCAGAGGAAGTGGAGGAGGCTATTACAATCAGAAAATTGCAAAGGTAATCGGATGAGTTTCTGGATAGGATGGGTTTAGAGGGATTGGGGCCAAATGCTGGGGAACGGGACTTGTTTAAGTTTGGCTATGTGGTGAGCATGGACGAGATACACCGAGGTATCTGTTTCCACGCGGTGTACCCCAATAACGTCGTGTTGCTTACACCGGCTTAAAAGGATTACTTTTTAGCGGAGTTTGCCGTCGCAGTCTGTGGCACAATCATTTAGTCTGTTCGACTGCTCACGGGAAAGGTAGTATTGTGAAACACTGCAGAAACGAACGACTTCCTAACTTTTGCTCCTACTGACCATACTCTGTGAAATTTTCCCAGATCCTCAGATGAGGATTTTTGCTGCTGGAAGTTACCTCAGAAATCCTGTTAACTCGAAATGTATTGAGCCAATCGCAAAACAGAAAGCATTTAACACGGAACACAAACAAAACTGGCATACCTAATGTATTTTCAGACACAGCGAAGCATGAATGCTAAATGTGAGACAGTCCGAGGGCATGAGTCATAAAGTAATCTCACAACTAACAACAGGGCAATTCCAAACTACTCTTTCAAACATACTGCAGCCTAAGTGCACCACCACTTCCCAGACAATGCTGTAAAGAGAGAAAGAAAGAACACAATAAGAATTGGCCGTAAAAAGTGAATTTCACCAACCACAGTCTCGATTAGATTACCTTTCCCTTCCGATGTCTCCAGGACGGAAATGAAGGAAATGGGAGAAATTCAATAACATATGACATCGAAATTCATTGGAACGATTTTGCCATTAGCCAGATAACGACGAGTCGAGTCACCGCAGGACTTTGTTTCACAACAGCGATGAAATAACAGTCTCCATTCGGTTCCAGTGAAAGCTCAACTTGCCTGGAAGGGCAGAGCTGTTTGCGATTTTCCGCGCGGGAGGCGAACACTATCATAACTGCAGAGACACTTTGAAATATTTGGCACTATCCCACACAACATTTAATTCACTGGGAAGCAAACCCATTTTTCTTTTGTTTTCAACATCAATATACCGTGGGGACAGAAACAGCATTTTAACGAGCTGCAGCGTTGGAGTTGATCAGCAGAGATGGCAGTGGTGAGATTCGAAACACGCCCTTTTCGAGAGTGGAACCTGGATCGAGCGCTATCGACCACTCGGCCACCCCACCAGCCGGCCGCGCGCCCCATTTTCTTGCATTTCCAATTGTGCTCCTGCATAACGACAGATGCAAAGTCACATCAAAAGGGTTCCATGATACCTCTCCGACTGGCAAAGCTGCTGCGATGTGCCCGTCTGCAATGTCAATTTCGCAGCAGATAATGATAGCCCTTCAATCTAGACAAAAATCAATGGTAGGCTGAGTCTACGTTCTCAGACTCTTTTCAGCTACAATTGTATCTGTGAGTGCGTGAGAATATATGTTCGCTTATGATTTGGTCAAATAACCATGAGCTGCTTGACATTAATGCAATTAATGCACAAAAGCACATTTTCTTGCACTTCCAATTGTGATGCTGCATAACAACAGATGCAAAGTCACGTGAAAAGGGTTCCATGATCCCTCTCCGACTCGCACAACTGCTGGGATGTGCCCGTCTACAATATTAATTTCGCTGTAGACAATGATAGCCCATCAATCCAGATAAGTATCAATGCTAAGTTGAGTCTATCTTCTCAGACTCTTTTCAGCTACAAATGTATCTGTGAGTGCGTGAGAAGATACGATCGGTTATGATTTGGTCAAATAACCATGAGCTGCTTGACATTACTGCAATTTCGATTCTTGCTTTGCTAAATGATTTCACCCTTTGGTCGAAACAGGACAACTTTCACGTTTGCACGGAACATGAAACACACCGGACTACAGGGAAAATGCACAAAGCTGAGCTGGCCGTGTTCCACATCATACCGCGCAGCATCGTTTCAGTCACTGTGTCTGTTTTGCAGAATAAGAGTCCCAAAGAATGTTCTCCACCCTAAAACCGGAGGTAGCATTACAATCCGAGAACGACAGAGCACATTGTGAGGATGCTCTGACCTCGGAGCCGGTTCGAGATGCCACTTTCCTTGCCTTTTTGGCTTAACCGTGCAATTCGCTGCAGAGATGTTCACACCTGGATATGAGCCACATGGATACCAACTGAGTCGACGAGAAGCGACTCAATAAATTATGCTAAATTCCACGGTGCTTATTAGAAATGCAGTTTCTGTTCACATCAATCTAAAAGACAGTTTCTGAACGTAGTAACAGAAGTCAAAAGGTAATTAGCTCACCCCACCCCCCACTCCGGAAGAGGTGCTAACTGCCCTTGAGTGCTTTTTGTTCTCGATGTGAAGAGCTCTCAAACAGAATGGCATATGATCACAACCAGGTTGGAGAAAAATTTACAATACTTTGCACAGTAATTAAATGGAGTTACATTACATTTCACTACGAGAGCAGATTTGTTCAAGCAAATTCGAAGGCAGGTTTGCAGATGGGAAAGCAAGCAAGAAAGCACCGTTTTAGTTCATGTTAAATGCTGCAGTTGAAGAGCAAAGCAGTTTCTGCCCAGTTTCGTACTGGGGACCTTTCGCGCGTAAGGCGAACGTGATGACCACTACACTACAAAAACCAGCCGCAGTCGCCTCTGCGGAGGCTCAGTGGCATCCAGCACTGAAAGTTGAAGCCATTTTACCTTTCACCTTTCTGTTTCCAATAGCTCGTTGTTTAATGGGACTTGTTTAATCATGGCTATGTGGTGAGCATGGACGAGATACACCGAAGTATCTGTTTCCACGCGGTGTGCGCCAATAACATTGTGTTGCTTACACCGGCTGTAAAGGATTACTTTTTCGCGGAGCTTGCCGTCGCAGTCTGTGGCAGTATCATTTAGTCTGTTCGACTGCTCACGGGACAAGTCGCATTGTGAAACACTGCAGAAACGAACGACTTCCTTACTTTTGCTCCGACTGACCATACTGCGGGAAATTTTCCCAGATTCTCAGTTGAGGAGTTTTGCAGCTGGAAGTTACCTCAGAAACCCTGTTAATTCGTAATGTATTGAGCGAATCGCAAAACAGAAAGCATTTAACACGGAACACAAACAAAACTGGCAAACCAAATGCGTTTTCAGACACAGCGAGCATGAATGCTAAATGTGAGACAGGCCGGGGGCATGAGCTATAAAGTAATCTCACAACTAACAACAGGGCAATTCCAAACTGCTCTTTCAAACATACTGGAGCCTGAGTGCACCACCACTTCCCAGACAATGCTGAAAAGAGAGAAAGAAAGAACACAATAAGAATGGGCCATAAAAAGTGAATTTCACCAATCACAGTCTCGATTACATTACCTTTCCCTTCCGATGTCTCCAGGACGGAAATGAAGGAAATGGGAGAAATTCAATAACATGTGACATCGCAATTCATTGGAACGATTTTCCCATTTCAGAAAACAAAATAACGACGAGTCGAGCGACCGCAGGACTTTGTTTCACAGCAGCAATGAAATAACAGTCTCCATTCGGTTCCAGTAAACGCACAACTTGTCTGGGACAGCAGAGCTGTTTGCGATTTTCCGCGCGGGAGGCGAACACGATCATGACAGCACAGACACCGGAAAAGTCGGCACTTTCCCACACCACAGTTAATTGCCCGGGAAGCACACACATGTTTCTTCAGTTTTAAACAGAAATGCAGCAGGAGTCGAAACAGCATTTTAACAAGCTGCGTCGTTGGAAACGATCAGCAGAAAATGGCAGCGGTGGGATTCGAACCCACGCCTCTGTCGAGACTGGAGCCTAAATCCAGCGCCTTAGACCGCTCGGTCACACCACCAGCCGGCCGCACTCCCCATTTTCTTGCACTTCCGATTGTGATGCTGCATAACAACAGATGCAAAGTCACGTGAAAAGGGTTCCATGATCCCTCTCCGACTCGCACAACTGCTGGGATGTGCCCGTCTACAATATTAATTTCGCTGCAGACAATGATAGCCCATCAATCCAGATAAGTATCAATGCTAAGTTGAGTCTATCTTCTCAGACTCTTTTCAGCTACAAATGTATCTGTGAGTGCGTGAGAAGATACGATCGGTTATGATTTGGTCAAATAACCATGAGCTGCTTGACATTACTGCAATTTCGATTCTTGCTTTGCTAAATGATTTCACCCTTTGGTCGAAACAGGACAACTTTCACGTTTGCACGGAACATGAAACACACCGGACTACAGGGAAAATGCACAAAGCTGAGCTGGCCGTGTTCCACATCATACCGCGCAGCATCGTTTCAGTCACTGTGTCTGTTTTGCAGAATAAGAGTCCCAAAGAATGTTCTCCACCCTAAAACCGGAGGTAGCATTACAATCCGAGAACGACAGAGCACATTGTGAGGATGCTCTGACCTCGGAGCCGGTTCGAGATGCCACTTTCCTTGCCTTTTTGGCTTAACCGTGCAATTCGCTGCAGAGATGTTCACACCTGGATATGAGCCACATGGATACCAACTGAGTCGACGAGAAGCGACTCAATAAATTATGCTAAATTCCACGGTGCTTATTAGAAATGCAGTTTCTGTTCACATCAATCTAAAAGACAGTTTCTGAACGTAGTAACAGAAGTCAAAAGGTAATTAGCTCACCCCACCCCCCACTCCGGAAGAGGTGCTAACTGCCCTTGAGTGCTTTTTGTTCTCGATGTGAAGAGCTCTCAAACAGAATGGCATATGATCACAACCAGGTTGGAGAAAAATTTACAATACTTTGCACAGTAATTAAATGGAGTTGCATTACATCTCACTACGAGAGCAGATTTGTTCAAGCAAATTCGAAGGCAGGTTTACAGATGGGAAAGCAAGCAAGAAAGCTCCGTTCTTGTCCATGTTAAATGCTGCAGTTGAAGATGAAAGCAGTTTCTGCCCATTTTCAAACTGGGGATTTTTCGCGTTTTAGACGAACGCGATGACCACTACACTACCGGAACAAGCCCCTGCCGCCGTTCCTGCGTCTCAGTGGCGTCCACCACCATTTCCCAGTCAATACTGAAAAGAGAGAAAGAAAGAACCTAATAAGAATGGGCAATAAAAAGTGAATTTCACCAATCACAGTCTCGATTAGATTACCTTTCCCTTCCAATGTCTCCAGGACGAAAATGAAGGAAATGAGAGAAATTCAATAACATATGACACCGAAATTCATCGGAACGATTTTTCCATTCGCCAGAAAATCAAATTAGGGCGACTCGAGTCACCGCAGGACTTTGTTTCACAACAGCGATGAAATAACAGTCTTCATTCGGTTCCAGTACAAGCTCAACTTGCCAGGAACGTAATGCAGCTTGAGCCCGCGATTTAACAAGTGGGAGGCGAACACGATCATGACAAGATGGACACTGACCCCGTCTCCATAAGGCAAACTCCCGATCCTGCTTATCATTTCAACACGCCACAGCCACAGAAATTGCAGTGTGGGGACTCGAGCCTAAGCTTCTTTCATAATTGAGTTCTGAAGCAGGCGCCTCCGGCTCCTTGGCTCCCATTCATCGGGCTGATTCGGTTCGAATAGTGAAATTTCCTGTGTCTGATCCGCAGGACATCCTGCAGGATTTTCAGACAGCGCCATCCTCCCTGTGACATTTACGTGCTGGATAACCTTCTATTGTGTCATGTGTCCCGGCTTTGCCAATATCACCGTTGTTTAACTTCCTACATCCTGTTGGTCGAACTGTGATTCCACTCAGAATCACAAATGTGTAACAAAACACCTTAGCTGTGCTGGCTCTCTACAGAGATAAATGTGCTTCTCTTTTCGTATCATTCTCTTGCCTTCTCCCTGTAACTCTACACATTTTTGCTTTCAACATAAACATTGAATTAGTTTTTCAACAACTCGATTGAAACTGCGTCTTTGTCAATGTGAGACCCTAACTACTCCCGATGTGAAAACATCTCTCCTCATGTACATTTTTCTTCTTGTACTAATATCTTTAAAACTCTGCCGAATCGTTCTCGATACTTTCAGGCGAAGGGAGCATTTCCCCTTCCTCATTCCCTCTGTCTAACCTACTCATGTCTTGGAAAGGTTGAACAAGGCCAGCTTTTGGCCTTCTGCTCTCCAAGGAGACCTGTCCCAACTTTCCAAATGACCTTTATTGTTGATATTCCTCATATACCACACTATTCTCATCAACCTGTTCAGCGCTGTTTCCAATCATTTCACGTCCCCACTTCCTAAAGTTTCACACCCAGAACTGTACGAACATCCAGATGGTGGATTTATTCAGAGTGGGATTCTGTGGGTGAACATCCTCTAACACTTGTTTGACTTCCACCGCATGTGGTAGTGTGCCATGCCCACTACAATGACACTTCTGACCCCAAAACTCAAAGTTATTTCAAAGGGTGCAACTTAATGATTTACATGTTTTTATCAGGCAGTTGATAGGACGACCGAGCAAAAGTGAAGTCAAACAACCAAGACTCGATGGCAACTTGAAGTGAAACATTCTCCCATGTCAGTATTAACACAAGCTGCTGAGCGAAGATCATGCCCTAAACACTCTTACATTGCCAACACCAAACCAGCTGAGATTCGGTCAGGTCTAACTACATCCCAATTTGTTCTCAGATTTCTGAGCGTCAAAGTGTTTTCAGAATATCGCCTTGACATTTTGTCTCCTTGTTCACAGAACAGTACTGTTTATCCCTTCTGCTTGGACTAAGTTGTCTCCATCGGCAGAGTATTCAGCTATTTCCCTCCACCGGCAAGCAGTGTGAGGAGAGGCAAGTGTCGTTACGCTCTAAAGCTCGCTGTCATCGGCACGGCCAGTTCCATCAAGTGCTGGGAATCAGCAAATTTGATTGGGAGCTTCCTGTAAATATCATTTATCTGAGCCAACGATAAAGACGTTGAGCTGGTGGGTAAGACACAAATGTACTCCGGACTCTCCACCCTCAGGTAAAGTCATGTGAGGGCATTTTTGTGCAGCCCGATTGCTGTTCAAAATCCATCTTCACACAGCAATCCTGCAGAAAGGCTTTTGTAACACTAACATCGGCTTCTTTGCTGCAATCGGGCAGCAGTGAACATCTGAGCCCCAACTTTCCCAGATAAAGACAATCCGATTGAAAGTCTCACTCACTGATAGCCATCCCCACGTCCTTGAGCTGCGGGTCTGCAGACAGTTTAACGCAGAAGATAGGGTGAACAATGAGACTTTGTTTCACCATCAGCCACTCTGTCCCAGAGACAGGAAGAGGGACAGCATCAATATGTGGCGTCACTCACGCGCCGATAGAAGCTGTTCAGCCCATCGAGTCCATAGCGACGTTCTGACGCTTATATATCCCTGTGGTTATTCATAGTTGGTGATGTATGTCCTAATAATGTGGAGATGTCCCTGTATCGCAATTCTGTCTCCAACAAATTGATCCAATTGTAATTCACAGCTTTTCATTTCACAGGAAGAACACTGCTGTGTGAAACGGCGTGGGGAATAACTGCAGGGCGTCATGCGCACAGAGGACTCTACAACTGATGTATCTCACCTTCACCAGTTTATTCCCAGCTCTGGCAAGAGATTTTGCGAATCAGATCAGAGCACACCGACAGAGAACAGGAAAAGATGTTCCAGAACTTCACAAGTGTGTTTTCTCATTTGTGTAAATTTCCCGTGTGTATCGGTATGAAATATTCATTTCTGATACATTGAATGAAAGGAAGCAGAAATGAAACAGCACGCAATGCGTAGAATGGAGATCTATTATAGAAAAACACTGGAGGGGGCAGTACACACACTGAAACATGGAATTGTCAACGAGTAGAGGATGTTTTCAATCCATTAATCTCATGGTTATGAGCCCAATACGCCCCACTGGGCCGCTTTGTTAGCGCTGACCACAGCAGTCTCACACAGTCTTCAGCTTTTCGGTCTGGCGTGTGGCTTGTACCTCAGAGGATGATTTCAAAAGGTCTTCACTATTATTGTGTGACACACTGTAGCACAGATGTGTCCCGGCTGTGTCAATATAACCGGTGACTAACTTGCCATATTCTGTTGGTTTAACTGTTATATCACTCAGAATCACAAAATATGTCACAGTGCAAAGTGAGCCTATGCAGCCCCCAAACAGTAAGGACATGTCTGTGGCGGTCGATTGATTGACTTTATTTGACTGATTGATTATCACATGAACCTCAGTACAGTGAAAACATTTGTCTGCGATTGGTAAAGGCAGATCATACTAATCAAGGACATGCATATCACAGCATAAGTAAAACAAAATTTGGGACAAATTAAGACTTTCAGGTTACTCCACACAGGACGTGCACTCGGCAAAATCCACATTAACAGGATCAGCATCATTTGAAGTTAGCGAATCCATTTCTCAGTCTTGTAACGACCTACAAGAAGTTGCTGTTGTGTGTCTTTAAGCTTCGGTGCCTTGTTCTGAACTCAAGCTCATCAAAATTATACATTCTGAGTCAAAAATAGAACCATATGCAAAACTCCAGTGCTCAAGTGTGACTTCTCACACGAACATCACCCACCCGAGGCGATATCACACCCAAGACCAACAAGCCAGGACCGCAACAGAAGCATGATCCATGCATCAGGTGAGTTTCCTTGTTTAAAAAATAGGTTTTTTTCTGTTGTTTCGGAGGGAAGGCCGCACTGAGTTTTAATAGCAGCTCCTTGCCATTCTGACTTCTGGTTCCCCTGAGGCTGTGCTCGGCACTTCCTTTGCGAGCGGTCTCCCATCATTGGCAGCTGGACGAACTCATCTTCAATTGGCAATTAGTGTTGTGGGAGAGAAACATGAATACGCTTTTCAGCCCACTATCAAACACGGGGTTGTGGAGCGCGGGAGGGGGTTAGAGGTAGTCGGAGTTATGGAAATTCTGGAAAGCTGCATAAAAGAGAGATCGCGCATGCACAGGACTTAATAATCTTTAGGGAACCTTGTGCAAATAACGCCATCTGAGACCGATAGAAATGTGAAGAACTGCAGGGAACGAGAGAATCTCTTCCAGTCATCTGTGTCTGTGTCCTTCTCGAAGTCATAGCGAGGGTTCTGCTGTATGATTCAGCATGGGATGTTACTGCAGCGAGTCCTGTCGCTCAGACGTTGCACCTGATGTGTATAAGTTTTATCACGTTACCCCCAGCTCAGAGAACAGATTCACAGCTCACATCATCCCGGAGTGACAGGGAACAGAAGAAAGCGATTCAGACCATCATCTGAACACCTCCTGGGGAGAAAACGGATGTGGGAGAGCAGACAGTCTCGACCAGTGCATGTTCCCAGCATTTACAATCTTGGTCTGTGTGATAACAAAAGCAGGAACCAGGAACTGTTTATCTTACTTCTTAAAACAGGTGTGAAAATTTGCAGAGCATAGATACATGCTGTTAGTGAAATGATGAAAAGCAGAGTACAGTTCACAGAGTATGGGTTATGTGCTCAGCACGCTCCAACTGGGACCCTCTGCTCACCGGATTTGAGCACAAACAAAGAAATGACTCAGTGACAAATACTGTTGAAACGGATTCTGTGAGGAATTGAAAGCGATGGAATGAAAAGCCCCTTGAGAGCGGGATGTAACATGACGTGTGTAGGGATCGTTTTCCAGACTCGAGGAGAGTGCGCAGTGTTGTTTCCATGTTATTGTCGGGATCCCTGTCGCTTAGACACACTGCACCTTTTGTACAATGGCACAAATGCACGGACGTTTTGTGCAGAGGGGACAACTTCAAAATCGTTAATGAGACAAAATGCACAAATGAGCAAAACAACAAAGCAACCACAGAATCTGGTGTTACGTGACGGGGTAAACCCCCTCTGCTAATGGAAACCAGCAAAGCAGAAAGGATTCACCCCTTGCTGTATTCTGTTAAAATTCCAGAGACAAAGAAACAACCCAAAAATCACTACTTAAAGTTAAAAATAACAACGTTATTGCTTTTTATTGACAGAGAATAATCAACCTAAAACTCCTTTCTCTCAACCTTCTGCTCTGCAATACCTTCCCTCACTCCGACCCCAATAACCTTTACCAAAAAGTTCAAATTTAAAAACCAGATAGTTGTCGAATATTCTCTTTGTATCTTCCTCTGTAGATGTTTTTCTCCAGGTCGGTGTTGATGCTTTTTTTCTATGCAATCTATTTCTCCAGAGAGACACCTCTTGGAGATTTTACTGCCATCCTACATCTGTTGGTCTTTTAGCTGCTCTCTTTGCTGTTCTTTGCCGCTCTGAGTAATTCTTCAAAATGTCCGAGATTTGTCCCACAAAGCGTCGGACCGTTTCATTGGTTTTAACATTTTAAAAATATCAAATTCAAACTTGATTGGGGCATAATTTAAACTGATTGGCCGAATTCAAATTTGATGTTTGTATCCATGTAACACAGTTCTTAGTTGTTTTCATCAAATGTTTTGTTGTTCTGGACTCCTTGTGCTAGCCAGACATTTCAACACCATTAAAAGTACGTTACATCCACAACTTCATTACATCGGCATTTGCCAAGACAGTCTATTTCTCTCAACATTGCTCTCTGTCAATCTCATGTGTCTGAGATTTGAACAATCTCTGGTCAATGTTAATCAAAACTGCTTTATTCTCATAACCTCAGATTTAACATGCCCCCTTAATTATGTCCACCAATATTAATTTATTTTGCACTGTGTTACTTCAGCACACGTTGAGAAGAAATAAAAATGCGAACAACATTCACCTATGTGACTGCAATTTGACCCAATGTTGCTGCAGCCAACAGATTCAGCTGTAAGTGAAATAGCCTTCATCTTTCCTGTACCAGTAATGAGATTGCATAGCATTGTGTTAAGTTTTCATGAGTTGAATTAGACCTAGCATCATTTCACGGGGCGAAATTTACTGATGAAATACACGGGGGTTGGGGGGTTCAATTTGGTTAGGAAGGATATGGTCAGAGTTCCCTTGATACAAAATCGTTAGAGACTATGGAAATGAGATTTATTGGGAGGAATAGGCACGAGAAAAGAAAAGAAGTGATTTAATGGGATGGTGGAATAGATGAAGATTTACGCGACATAAATCAGGAATGACTGAGTTGTGTCCTAATGGAGGTTTTCCAGCGGATGTGAGGTTGGTAAGGGTAAATAAGAGGGAAATTACCTCGTTCAGGTGAGTGCATAACTCGAGGTTAGAGCTTCAAAACCAGCGAGGAAAGACAACGAAGTTTGCAGCAGGTACTTTTTATTCTGAGTTTTTGAATTCGGAGATTACTTTCCAGACAGAAAAATAAAATTAGAAGATGATTCCAGCATATTTGAAAAACCAGTTGCAGACACACAAAAAGCGAATTTAACAGGGGCAGAGAGTCTGGGCTGCCTGAATGGTGAGGCAAAAGTGACACACTCACAAATTGTTTAGCGTTAATCGGAAAGGAATTGCATAATATCTGCAACTGAACATGTTAAGTGAAAGAAGAGCTGGTGGTGTTGAAATGTGAAGCAGCTGATTCGAAGTGAACTACTACAAATTGTTAATGTACTGAGCTGTTTGTTTTAGCTTTACATTAAATGGAAGCTGGTTATCTCAGTCCGCTGGCTAACTGGTTTATGGTATAGAGTGAGACTAACAACGTGGGATTAATTGCCGCACTCTCTCAGGTTGCCATAAGAATCATCATCTCCACTGCTCCTGCGATCTGTACTGCAATTGTGACTCGAGTGAGTAGGAATGGAACTGTCAATGTCAAGCACAATTATCTTTGCCATCTGTTGCCTTGAACATTTGGTCACAATGACCAGGAACGGGACTGAGTCCATTTAATACTCACTGGTCTCCTCCCGAAACATCCAGCTACAAGACTCGTCCTTATTCCTGTTGGAACTCTCTGTTCTGCACAGCAGCAAAACTATTTGTCATGACTTTACCAGATTCACTGACAACATTCAGTCTACCCAAAGAGATAAATCTAATTCCTTTCGAACGGTTTAATGATCTGTGTGAATTTGCAGCAAACAGGATTATATGAAACGAGTTTAACAACCTTTTCAAGAATGTAATCCAGTGCAGTGTTAGAGATTTGAAAAAGGTCATCAAGCTAAAATATCATCTCTGTTTCTCGATCCACAGATGGTTTACTACCTGGGGAGTTTGTGCAGTTTTACAGTTAATAATTGATACCATTCCCAAAGACAGAACAATCCCACAAATCAGAAACTGGAGTTTTAGAATAGATGCTGCTTTATTCGACATTATTTTTCAACTACGCTTCAGTCTGATGCTCCAATAATTCCTGATCAACGTCAGTAAAACCAGCGTTAGATAAGGATTGAAATTACAACTGCGGCAGTTTAACACGCTGTTCAGTGCCAAGCGCTGATCAGTTGCTCCGCTGGAGCCGCCGGCAGCAAGCCTATAAAGTGCCCTACTCGTACCTCTGGGACCTTCGACCCGCATGTTTTACTTTTGTTGTCGTTCTGAAATTAAAGGTGAGGCAGAGGAGGAGGAACTGATGTGTACCTGTGACTATTCGCGCATCAGGTTCAGGAAAACATAGAAAAACGTTGTGCAAAATAGACTTGATTGAAAACTGGGTTTCTGTGGGTCGCTGCGTTGTTTACAGACAATGTTATATTATCGCTGTCACAGGACTTCTCATTCGGTCGGCTTCAATTTAGCACAGAATTCGATTCAACGACACTTCACTCACCTCCTTCTGCAAGTTCTTACAGACAACATGAAACATACTGCACTCATCATCAAACTTCACCATGGCTACATCCAAGGACATGTTGCACAGTTTTCATGAATACTGAAGATATAAGAATATCATGCAAGAGTAAATTGATTTTCAGTTTAAATTGTAAAGTGATAAGAATCCAAAGTGAGATAGATAATCCCGAAATTCATGTTTATTACCGTGGCCAGAACCCTAGCCAGGAAACGGGAAAATCTGTCGCTGAATCCCCAATATCCACACGCTTGCTTGCTCCATGTGTCCAGTGGGAAACCTATGTGAAGGAGCATGCAGTCTGACAGAGCACCTGGGAGAATCCTCCACTGTCTGATCTAAAGCTACAACAGGAGCTGTGTATTCCAGCTGTGAGGGCAGTGGGATAAATGGGAGGACCTTGGTATTCCGTGGTGTAGATTCACAGGGTCCTCATCATGTTATTGTTTAAAACCCTCTGTCAGAAACAGCACAGAGAGGAATAGGAGGGGGCCATTTCACCCGCCAGCACCACCCCGCCATTTGATATTATTATGGTTGACCGAACACGTCAATGTCTTCTCCCAGCCCATCCACATCAACCTGTCACCCAAAGGGAAAAAGACACGGAATAAACCGAAACACTGTGCAACTGTGGGAGGGAAATGTGTTTAGAGACAGTGAGCTTATGCAATGGGATTCGTGGTTGATCATGTTTCAAATGATACGATTCCATCAAAAATCACCACCAAGAAGGTGAGGAGTCTTCTCTGGTCAGTAGCGGGGACGAGAACTCGAGGCGATCGGAACTGATGATGAGTCAGCAGAACAATCATTGATTCAGCTGAAATCTGAACTGCACTCCGATTCTGGTGGGACTCAAACCCACAAACCTTGAATCGCAATCTTAACAATGCAGTAGAGGTCCAACACGTCTTTCATTGGGCTGCAGAGCTGCGCTAATCTCCATTTTACTGCACCCAAAGTTACGGTGTTCAAGTCTTTCATCAAACTTCGGTTTATCCTCGCCCCACTTTCCAGTACCTGGTCCTTATCCGTGCATGCTCTAGCTCCTCAGAGTGTTCGCCTAAACACTCCTGAGTGTTATGATGACTCTAAGCTTTACCACACGTTCATCAGTGAGTTCCAAACAAACAACACTGTCAGGGTGTAAACATTCTTCTTAAATCTTCTCTGAACATTCTCCCTCTAGCTTTTCATCTATATCCCTGGTTATTTACCCTTTCCAGAAGAAGTTTATTCCTGTCATACATATCTAATCCCTTTCTGTGCACGTTAATCAATTTCTCTCTCAGCTTTCTCCGCTCTCAGATAAAGAGCCCCAGACGAGCTCATCCATCTTTGCGGTGGCGTGAGTGTAGTGCTTTAAAAGCACAGCAGGTCAGGCAGCATCCGAGGAACAGGAGAATCGATGTTTCGGTCATAAGCCCTTCATCAGGAATGAGGATTTTGAGTCGGGGTTGAGGGAGAGGAATGGGGTTGGTGGTCAGGTGATGGGAAAGTGGATGAAGGCGAGGGAGAATGTGATAGTTCTGAAGGGGGATTGATGCATGGGTCCGGAGACCAAAGCCGAGTTGGGACTGGGATAATGTGGGGTGAGGCGAAATGAGGAAGCTGTTTAAATACACATTTATCCGAGTGTACTCAGGGTCCTAAGTTGGAATATGAGACGTTCTTCCTCCAGGCATCGGCTGGTAATGGAATGACGGTGACTTGTGCCCGAAACATCGATTCTCTTCTCCTCAGATGCTGTCTGACGTGCTGTACTTTTCCAGCACCTGCAGCCCTCACTTTCGCTTATCTTCGCAGAGGGAATGGTCTAGCTCAGGCACCACCTTGGTAAATCTACTCTTCAGGCTGGCAATCAGAACAGAACAAAATTTTCCGAATTTTGTTCAGAAATATCTGAACAAAGCCAGCAGGTCTAGTGGATCTGGGGAGAGATTTTCGAGCCAAACGATCCGCCTTTGGAACGAATGGTATTTGTAGGTGGGGTGGGAACGTGAAAGAAGGTGAACAGGGTCTAAAATGATTGAACTCGATGTTGGTTACTGAAGATTGTACGGTCTGTCAGCAGGAAATGACGTGCCGCTCTTCCAACTCACGCTGTGTTATGCAGGAGCTCTGCAGCCGACCAAACTGAAATGGAGGCATGGGAACACAGTGGGATGTTGCAGTGACAGGGACCTGGAACCTCAGGGTCTTCTTTTGCTTGCAGACAGAACGTAGGTGCACATACGTTTGCCACCCACTCTGTTTTTCTCTCCCCAGTCCAGACGAGATCACATTGTGAGCAGAAAATGCAGTTTGCTAAATTGAGTGATTGGCAGATAAATCACTGGAACCTTACACAATGAGGAGGGACATCATAACCGTGCAGCATTACACCTTCTGAGATTTTGTGGAACGGTGCCCTTGGCTCAGTAGGAGGGGGAGTTGAAATGTTGGGCCACAGGGCAGTGTGGTTGATTGGTGCTTGTGGCCCAGAGATGTTTCTTAAAGCGTTCTGCTAGGATACGTCCTGTCTCCGCAATGTAGAGTAGACCGCATTGGGAGCAACGGATACAATAAATTATATTGGTGGATGTGCCAGTAAAACTTTGATGGCTGTGGAAGGCTCCTTTGGGCCCATGGGTGGAGGCGAGGGAGGAGGTGTGGGAGCAGGTTTTGCAATTCCTGCGGTGGAAGGGGAACGTGCCAGAATGGGAGGGTGGGGTGTTGGGGGACGTGGACCTGACCAGATAGTCACGGAGGGAACAGTCTTTGTGAAAGGCGGAATGGGATAGGGAGGGAAATATATGCCTGGTGGTGGGGTCCGTTTGGAGGTGATGGAAATGTCGGCAGATGATTTGGTTTATGCGAAGGTTGGAAGGGTAGAAGATGAGCACTATGGGGGCTCTGTCCTTGTTACGGTTGGAGGGGATGGGTCTGAGGGCGGAGGTTCAGGATGTGGACGAGATGCATTGGAGGGCATCTTTAACCACGTGGGAAGGGAAATTGCGGTCTCTAAAGAAGGAGGCCATCTGGTGTGTTTCATACTCTATGCTACTTTCTCCCCACCCCCACCCTACTCTCATTTATCTCTCCACCCTTCAGGCACTCTGCCTGTATTCCTGATGAAGGGGTTTTGCCCAAAACTTCGATTCTTCTGCTCCTCGGATTCTGCCTGAACTACTGTGCTTTTCCAGCACTGCTCTAATCTAATCTCTGGTTTCCAGCATCTGCAGTCATTGTTTTTACCCTCTACTCTCAAAGGACAAGTTCCACCACAGAACACACCAGATGGCCTCCTTCGTTAAAGACCGGAACTTCCCAATCTATGTGGTTGAAGATGCCCTCCAACGCATCTCATCCATGTTCCGTACCTCCACCCATGAACCCCAAACCTCCAACCATAACAATGACAGAAAAACCCAGGTCCTCATCTTCTATCCCACCAACCTCTGCATAAATCACATCATCCACTGACAGTTTCGCCAGGGATTCCACCACCAGGGGTAGGTTCTCCTCCCCAGCCCCATCCACTTACCGCGAAGACCATTCGCTCTGTCACTACCAGTCAAGTCCACGCCGTCCAATTTCTCACCCTTCCCTCCCGGCACCTTCCTCTGCCACCGCAGGAATTGCAAAACATGCGCCCACATCTACCCCCTCATCTCTGTCCAAGGCTCCAACATCCATCACAGTTTCGCCTGCACTTCCACATTTCTTGTCATTTCTTGTGTGCGTTGCTCCCGATGCGGTCTACTCTAAATTGGGGAGACCGGATGTCTCCTCACAGAGCACTTCAGAGAATATCTCCAGGACACCCACAAGAATCATTCCCAGTGGCCTCATGGCTAAACATTTCATCTCCCCCTCCCACTCTCCCGATGACATGCAGGTCTTGAAATGTTCATTTTCTGTGCTCCTCAGATGCTGCCGGACCTGCTGCGCTTCTCAAACACCATTCTAATCTTGAGGGGAATCAGTTGATTGAGCGGGTTTTCAGATATTTTCTATTGTTGACCACTTTAGCAACTACCAGTTTAGGGAACAGCTAAAGGACTGAGCACAAGTCAGGTCACCACATAAACATTTTTTTTTTAATTGTAAGATAAAACATGGAAGGCTGAAGTATGCAACTTTGCCCATCAAGACTGTTTCACCAATGAGTTTATCACTGATTCCTTTCCAGGTCAGAGTGCTATGGGCCTTGGAGGGGAACTTGCAAGTGGTGGCGTTTCGTTGCATCTTCCAACCTTGTCCTTATCGTCAGCACAGCTGTTGAGCTTTGAACGTTCTGTCAAATATGCCCACGTGACTTACTCCAGTGCATCCTGTAGTTGGTGCACTCTGTGGCAATTGTGCCTCGAATGAAGAGAATGAATATTGCAGGTATTGAAGAGGGTACAATCAAGTGACTGCATTGTCGTGGACCATGTCCAGTTCCTTAAGTGTTACTGAAGTTACACCCATTGAGGCAAGTGCAGAGAGTTATGTTCCACGTCTCATGTGTGCCTTGCAAACGATGTAGGATTCACGGAGACACAAGTTGAGTTTATAATCAAAAAATGACTACCAAAGGACATGCTTTTGTTGTCAAATTGTTTATATAGCCAGTTTCTATCTGTTTATTTTTCTAAATACTAGCTCTGTGGACAATTACATGGGATAATTTGGTTACAGTAAAGCCATTGAATATCAGTGGGATATGATTACATCCTCATTTGCCAGAGTTATCATTACTCTATTTCGTCCATGTGTAGACCAATCTGATTCCAGTCGCTGTCTGATTTCAAGTTCGAATTCCCGTCTGTGCTTGAAATTTCAAACGTTTCTTCGCAAAAATGCCTCCACCTGCCTTAATAATATGTAAGGATTCTGCAGGGGACAGCAGAGATTAATGAACATGTTGTCAACACTGGAGAAAATGGAGCTTCGTGGAATGATTGGTTAGGCTGGGATTATTCTCCTTGAAACAAAGGAGGCGGAGTGCAGCTCTATAATCACGTAATAACATTTACACACGTTCAATATTCATGGGAACTTGACAGGGTAGTTACAGGCAGTTGCTTTACTCTCTGGTTTGAGGAGAGCACCAGAGGACATGAACTCAGAATTAGATATTGCCAATTTAATTCAGAAATGGGGAGTAATTTCTTTGCTCAGGGGCAGTGAATCCGTGGAACTCCTGACCAAAACTGTTGTTGAGGCTGAGTTGCTGTGTATTTTCAACTGTGACAGACAGATATTTAACCAGAAAGGCGATGAAGCTTTGTCGGGGCAATGCAGGAGAATGGAGTTGAGGATTATCAGCCATGAGTTCATTGAATGGTGGAGCAGACTCGATGGGCTGAATGGCCCACTTCCAATCCTACATCATTTTGTCCAACGCCTTACTTTATTGATAAATTTAGAATTCTGAGGGGATGGGATGAAGTGATATAAAAGGTTTCCAAACTGATCAGACAGATCAGGAACTAGGCTCATAAGCTCATGAACAAGAAATGTGCTGTGGCCTGAAGACAACAAATGGCACTGGGCACACCTTAGATGGGAATGTGCAGACGCTGTGATTGCTAAAGAAAATTGGTGGATCTTATCTTGTTGCCAACTTGGCGTCATGCTGGATGATGGATCTCGGTATGATTCACACAGCAAAAGGTTGTGAAAGAATGAAAGTTTCGTTTCATTAGAAAAGTTTTCTGTGGTTCCAATTCCAATTGACTGTTTGAAATACTAATCAGAAGGTTGTGTGGAATGTTACATTAAAATTCACAATCCCACTGGATAAACTATTGCACCCAATCTCTCCTTACTTGTTTCAATTTCATTCGAAGTAAATTCATAGAAAGTCAAGATGGAATGAAAGGAGGAAAGAAACGTTTGCACTCCTTTTCATTATCCCAATTTAACTTACAACAGAATCAAATTGCTTTATTTCGACTTCGATGAGGTATCAATTTATCACAAATCTCCAATGCAATGAAGGATAAGAGCAAGATTCTCCATCCAGTGTATCCTAAAGATGCGAGGCACAAAGGGAAACCACAGCTGCGTTTGATAGAAGTAACAGCCAGAGTAGGATTCAAATCCACACATGCACAATGAAAGAGCAACCTGTCGCGTTAAACTCTGGGCCACATAAGTCCATGGAAAAGGGGCTCACATACAACCACATCAAGATTACATATGGTGCACCTCGGGGATAAGAAATTCCCTGAGCACAATCGAATCCCCACCATTATGTTTCTTCTTTCAGCGGAATAATAATATCAGCAAAATCCAAGGAATTGACCTCGTCCTTGGAAGGAATACCCTGTCCTTGATTTATTCCGAGTCGGTACTGTCTCAGAATGAACCAGCAAACATGTAATTCCCGTCACATTCATACACTTAGTCTTGACGCATAATTTCTTCAGACAGTTTCTCTCTCACGTGAAGAAGCATATACGGAGAGAGAAGTGAAGGTGATGTTTTAGATCGAAGGACTTTCTCAAATGGATGAACCTGAAGTCGATAAAATTCCCGGAAATGCGGTGTTGTTCGTTTCATTTTATTAATTTTGCTGCAACTTCTCTTTGTTCACTGCAATGATCGGAAGTGAATTGCATTTATATGATTGAAATGTTTAATGTTGTATTGAATTTTGCTCCGAATTCATTCCAGCTGAAAGAAACTACTGATGAGAAAACAGAGGTTAAACTACAAAACAAGATGCCAGCTTTGATGCTCAGTTACTTTGGCAGATTTCAGTGCGTATCAAATGAACCCAACATCATGGCGATTGTCCTCCCACCTTTAAACCATGGGATTAAAGCAGGAAATCGATCTCTAAGAGACGGGTCACTTCCTATTCATTATGGAATTTCTTTCCTTGACAATATACAAAATCTGCTCCGTTCCACTTTTAATGCTTCATGTGAAATATTAATAGAAACTCTGAGGTTTTTTTGCTGAATCTTACTCAGCTGCATACGTTTGCGATATTTCTTTACATCTGAAGTCGTCCAAATTAGACATTATTTCCTCGCACCTTCCACCCCCCCACATCCCACTTTTACACTTTTACCCAGCCACAGGCTGCCTCTCTCCTGGTGAAACTCACTGCTTGTGTGTCTCTAAATGTGCCTTTCCAAGTATTTTGGAAACGGATTCTCTGAGTGACAGGAATTCTGCTCCCATCATTTCTTTGTCCTACATCGATGGTTTTGAAACCGTGACGTTCAGTAATTTGCGAACCTGAAATAGTGAATTTACCAACTATTTACTCTCTCCAAACCTCACATACCCTGGAAAACTTCCATTCGGTTTGCCTTGGTTCAGTTTCAAGTTTTCCAAAACACAAATAACTAAAATGCCATCCCCACTAAACGCTGTCAGCATCATCTCTAATGTCTTAGCATCCCAGTAAAAGCTGGCAGTGTCCTCTCTGATAGAATCACAGATTCCCTACACTGCAGAAAGTACAGTTCAGAAAATCGAGTCTGTAGGGACACTATGAACAGCATCTCAACCAGACCTAGCTCCCTTCTCTATCACCGCAGGCCTCTAGCTTGTGATTTCAAATAAACCTGCTGGAATAAAACCTGGCATCGTGTGACTGCTGACCTTATCACTGCGTTACCAATGGCTAATTCACTTAACTTACTGAATTCACTCCCTGGACACATCAGCGCAATTTAGCATTGCCAATCCACCTAACCTATAGACTTAACAGCAGTGCGAACCACTGAGCAAATGTACCATCACATTGAACACTATCTGTATCATGTGTAATGGCTTTATACACTGGTAACTCCGCCTAGTGAAAGCAAGCTGCCCCCGTCAACCCGTATTCAATGCATTCAAACGCGGTTCTACGCTGTACATCCTCATTAGTGCTGTTGGAAATGTTTCTGCACTCAGGTCTGAATGGATTTACTCTTTTGTCTTACTCAGATTCCTGCTTTAAGTAAACACATCGGTCAGGAACAACTCTATATAATGGTTTTCATTGCAACACAAACACAATGTGCAGTTTGCAGAATTACGTGCTTGCACTTTCACTGATACTCTCTGCCCCAGGAGCTGCAGTCCTTCCCCAGCTGACTCAGACAGCACTGTCTTTCCTGTGACATATCCAATCGAGAATGGAAGGCCAAGCATTAATAACCTTCACTGGGGAACAGAGCCGCAGGTTTAAAACTTTTACAATGCCCCCAGCGGAGAATTGAGCCCTGTGACAGGCGGGGACACTAACCACGATACTGTGGAGGAGGAGAACATCGAAGGAGTCCCTTCAACCTGTTGTGGCCGCACTTGTCCAACACAACTGCTTAACGACCTGAATCAAGTTTTTCGTTGTTTAGCCTATAGTCTTATATGTTTTGGCATCACAAATTAACATCTCAAGTTTTTTCAGGTTGGAAAGGTTTCCACCTCTCTGACCCTTTCCGCAAATCTACTCAAAACTTTCTGCGTTTTCCCGAAATCTCTTGGCCCCAGTGTTCGATCCCTTCATCAATAACAAACGCTTTTTTCAGTCTATCCAATCCATATCCCTCATTATTTTGTACATCTCAGTCATGTCTTCTCCAATCTCCTCTGCTCAGCGACAAACAACCCCAGTCTGTCCAACCTCTCCACATAACTGAAACTCTTCAGCCCAGACCATATCCCATTGAATCTCTCCTGCAATGTTCCCATTGCGATCACATCCATGCTATAGTGTAAATTGCAGGACTGCACACAGTAATCTAGCTACAGCCGATTTTTCCCCCTATTCTGTTACAGTATGAGGGCGTCGCTGGCTCGGCAGTATTGATTGCGATCCCTAATTGCACAGCGGGCAGTTGAGACTCAACCGTATTGCAGTGAGTCTGGAGTCACATTGAGGCCCGACCAGGTAAGAATGGCAGGTTCCTTCCTCAAAGGACGTAATTGAACCCGATGGTTTTGTTTTTTCAACAGTTGACCATGGATTTATAGATGTTATTAGATTCGTAATTCCAGATATTTATTGAATCTCAATTCTAACACCTGGCATGGTTGGAGTCAAACCCGGGTCCCTGGTTCATTTGCTTGGTGTCTGAGTTAACAGTCCAGTGGTAATAGTGCTCAGCCATTGCAGAAAACCCGTGAAACTAATCTTTCTCAATGATGTCACTTTTCCTCGATATTGTCCTGTGTCATTTTCCTGAGCTTGACTCCCAATAATTGCAAGTCCATATCAGTAAAAGCTGCTACCTGAGGATTGGCCTCACAACAGCGGTAAGCAAATGGATCAACTGGTCTGCAGGTCCCTATGGTGGGGTTGGGGCACGTTCTCCAGCAACAGTGACCGCAACAGCAGAGACTGAATGATATCAATGTGAGAGTCAGTGTTAGATTCTGCAGTGCTTTAATGAAATAGGAAATGACTCCAAAACGACATGATGAAAGAGCAGCGCTTCCAAAACTAGTGCCCAGTTAAACCTGTTAGACTCTAACCTGGTGTTTTGTGATTTTTAACTTTGTACGCCATAGTCCAACACTGGCATCTCTAAATTAATGAAATGGGGGTGTGGAACGGAAAGTTCAGTTAGTGGTCGAAGGAGGGAGAGAAATCTCTGAGAATGGCTGGATTTGAATTCGGACATATGAAACACAGAGATGTGAGCGAGCAGAATTTGAAGGGAAAAGATCATCACCTTTGGAGAAAATTGCCATGTTAAAACAACTGATTCCTTTGTGTTTCACAAAAACTGTGGCAGTTAGAGGAATCACTGCCGTGACTCGGATTCGAACCGAGGTTTCTGCGGCCCCAACGCAGAGTACTAACCACTATACGGTCACGGCATTCCACAGACGTACACATTGACAGCGCGCAATAAGTACAGTATCATAGGAAATGTTAGGCAGCGCAACAAATGCACAATATCAGTGCTAAGCGAACAGTGGCAGATACGTGGGAACTCAGAATGGGCTGACCGTTTAATATCGGTTCCCCCAGTGGCTGTGGTGATTCCATCATTAATATGGGGAAGGCTGAGATAAATAGATTTCTCCAAAACATCAAAAACTCCGGGGACAATGCAGGTGTTGTTGAAATGTATGATTCAATAGTAATGCAGTTTAACATCGGCTACTTCACCAGTTCCACCCCCCCCCCCCCCCCCCACAAGGCAGTAACCACTGCTACCACATAGTCCCAATACCCAGCCCCAGAATCAGAGGAATTGAGTGACACAGTCGCGAAGATCCAACTGGAAGTCGGGATAGGAATGAGGTCGCACAGATAATCGAGGACTCCAGTGACAAAACCGGTGAATGCACGGCATTTCTATGACGGTTTAGAGGCGCAAGTAATTCCGAGGTTGGGAGTGCTCTGGGTGAAAGGCGGAGCAGAAGGGAATTTTCTTCCCATTTATAACAATCTATAGTGCATCTTGCTGAGACAGCTGAGTGCCACAACTGGAGCGTGGGCGACTGGTTTGAAGTTTTAACTTGCTTCACTGTCACCAACATGCCTGGAATGAATTGCTTTCACTATTTCTCTTTCCAATTGTTCAATATCTCCCTGCAGTCTGCGGCTTTCTTCCTCATGGTTAATTGCATGACTAAATGTTGTCTGATTTGCACACTGCTAAATCACGGCCACGACAAGTGAATATGAATCATTGATCTATATGAGAAAACAGTGGAACTCACTGCAGGCATGCTTTGTCGGTTTGCAGGCGACGCCAGAATTGTAGACAATGAGGAAGATTATCTAAGTTTCAAAAGGATCTTCATCCAATTAGTCGTTGGACTGAAAAATGTAACATGGAGTTCAATCTGGATAAATGGAAGGTACAACAACATTTTGGTACAACAACAAGTTGCGTAGTGTTGGAGAACACGGAAGCTAGGGGTGCAGGTGCATAATTCCTTGTATTTTTCATCACCTACAGACAAGATGGTTCAAAGGCATTTAACATACTTCCCTTCATTGTTCAGTCCTTCGTGTATAGGAGTTGGGACGTTATGTTGAAGCTTTGCAGGACATTGATGAGGCCACTTCTGGAATATTATGTCCAGTTCTGGTCGCCCAGTTGTTGGAATGATATTATTCAGTTGGAGCAGGTTCAGAAAAGTATGCACGCATGTTGCCGTGTGTGGAAGGTTTGAGTTATAATGAAAAGCTGGATAGGCTGAGTCTATTTTCAGATTCGAGATCGGGGTGCTGGAAAACCACAACAGGTAAGGCAACATCCCAGGAGCAGGAGAATTTTTTTTTTTGCGCAAGTGTTCTTCATCAGGCTCTTCCCCGAAACGTCGATTCTCCAGCTCCTCAAATGCTGCCGAACCTGCTGTGATTTCCCAGCACAACACTCTGGACTCTGATCTCTCATCTGCAGTTCTCACTTTCTCCTAGTTGAGACTGTTTTCACTCTAGTTTAGGGGTTTGAACGACGACCTGACAGAAGTTTATCAATTATTGAGAGGCAAGTTAAAGTTAACGATAGCGGCCTTTTCCAGGAGGGGAATTTCAAGGCGAGAGGGCATCTGTTTAAGATGAAAAGAGAGAGATTTTTTTTTAAAAATCATGTGAGGCTTTTTTTAAGGAAGGTGTTTTACGCGTGCAATTAACTTGCTGATGAAGTGATGGATGAGGGTACGTTTGCAACATTTAATGGACAATTGATTCCAAACATGAAGGGGAAAGTGGGATTTTTAAAATTAATTTCTTCATGCCTAGTACATCAGTTATTTCCCAGAGGACATTTAAGAGTCAACCACGGTATTATCCATCTGGAGTCTCCTGTGGGACAGAGCAGATGAATATAACAGTTTGCTTCCCGAACTGGCATGAATGAATCAGATGGGATTTTCCACACATCTGATTCAGGCCATCACGCGACTCTTCAATTCCAGGTGCTTATTGAATTCAAACTCCACCATCTGTCATGCCAGGACTGAACTCTTTGTCCCCAAAATATTACCTGTTTTTTTTGGATTAACAACACAGTAATAAAACTACAAGGGCATTATAACCACACAACGGGTACAGCAGGAGGCAGATGGGACGAGATTAGTTTGGCAGTATGTTCAGCATGGATTGGTTGGACTGACAGGCCTGTTTTCATGCTGTATGACTCTATGATTGACGCTATGGAACAAATAGCTGTTTGGGATTAACAGCAGCATTGACAGCATAACAGAACACCTGATGGGATATGTAATCCTGCTGAAGTCTCCGGAGGTTGTTTTGCTCAGTCATCCTTCCCACACACGGGACTGGTGAACGGTCTCTCCCCAGTGTTACTGATTAAATGAGTTTCCATTTCTATGGTTAATTGAATCCCTTCCAGCAGTTCCCACATTGCCCTGCTTCCTCTGTGGTATCAGTGTCCTTTTTTCTACCCAGGGTAAACGATCCTTTCAAATTGTGTCCACACAGATACAAAGTCCGTTTTCCATGTTGTTAATGTGTTTCCAATCTTTCTCATTCACCCACAAGGTGTGAGCATGACTGGTCAGGACAACATTTATTTTCGCCCCTCGTTCATTGCTGTCTGGCTACACCACAAACTCGGGTGTGATCCCAGCCTCGGGTCTCTGTCTGTGGGCAGTCTGCACATTCTCTCTGTGTTTGCGTTTTTATTTCTCCCTCTGACCAAAGATGTGCCAGTTACAGGGATCACCAATGGGAAATGCAGGCTTATGGGACAGGGAATACCCTGGGGTCTGGTGGGATGCGCTTCTGATGTACCGTGAGGACTGGAAGTGCCGACAAGCCTCCCTCCCCACACGGTGGGGATTCTTGAACTCAGGTTCAGCTCATGTTTGTTTCTGGTCCTGGAGTCTCTCGTAGGCAGGACTGGGTGAAGATGGTAGAATCCCCTGCATAAGGGACATGAATGAATGAGATTGCAGGAAATTAAAGTCATGATATCTGTTTCTGAAGTCCGGCTTTTATTTCAGGTTTTATTCGTCGACCTTCAAGCAAATCGATCCATTTGGATACCGCGGTTGTAAAATCAATCCCCATGTAGCAGCTTTTACTGACATAGGCCAGAGATAATTGGAGCATCAGGCTCATGGAAAAGACCCAGGGCAGTTTTGGTGAAAAGACATTTTATTGGAAAACATCAGCTTTTATGGCTTTCTGCGTTGGTCTTGTGGTAATTTCATAGGACTGATAATCCAGAGACCGAGGTAAAAGTCTGCGCACTCGGTCTTGAATCCCACTATGTCATGATTGTCAAATTTGGATTCAAAAAATATCTGCAAGGAAGAATCTAATGACTACTATAGATCCATTGACAATTATTGAAAAAAAAAATCTGTTCCACTGATGTCATTTCGGGACGGAATTTGCTATCCTGACTTGGTCTGGGCTGCATGTGACTTCAGACTCATAGAAATATGGTTGAGTCTCAACTGCCCTCTGGGCAATTCGGAATGGATAATAAATTCTGCTTAGTCAGAATCGCCCTCATACTAATCCAGAAATTTGAAAACAAATGCCGATTATGCTTTAGCAAGAATGTTGCGTGCAGTTTTGCAAGTCACATTATAGCAGGGATGTGATCACACTGAGAAAATTGCAGGAGATATTTACCAGGATATTGTTTGGGCTGAAGAATTTCAGTTGTGAAGAAAGACAGGACAGAGTGGAGTGTTTGTCGCAGTGCAAAGGAGATGTATACAAGACATGATTGAGTATGGACAGGGTTGACTGAATGAGTTTCCCATTGATGGAGGGATCGATCAGCAGCGGCCAGAGACTTAAGGAGAAAGACAGGAAGGTTTGAGAAGATGTGCACAAAAGCTTTATCAGCCAGTGGTTGGTTGGAATTTGGAATACACTGTCTGCATTTTTCAGAGCGGCAGAAACCCTTATAACCTGAATAAATATTCAGATGTGAACTTTCGATGCCAAGACATATAAGGCTGTGGGGTAACCATTCTGAAATGGGATTCAGTTCATTAGGCAGTTGTTTTTGACAAGTGTGGCCACATTTGGTTGAAGAGCATCCTTTGACACTTTTGCCCTCGGTAGTATAATGGATAGTGACCCCGCCTGTCACAGGGCTCAATTCTCCGCTGGGGACAGTGTTAACGTTTTAAAACTGTCTCTCCATTCCCAAGTGATACCTGTCCTTCCATTCTCGATGGGGCTTATCACAGGAAGGACAGTGCTGCCTGAATAAAGGTGGGGAAGGACTGCAGCTCTCAGGGAGGCAGTGTCAGTGAACGGCCAAACACGTGACTTCTGCAAACTTCACCTTGTGACTGTGTTGGAATGAAAAGCATTTGACAGACTTGTTCTGGATTGATGTGTTTACTAGAAGCATGAAGCTGAGGAAGAAACAACATAAACGCATTCAAATATGAGTGCAGAAACATTTCCCGCAGCACGAGTCAAATTGTAAAGGACAGAGTAGCGTTTCGATACATTGAATTTGGGTTCATTTGTTATACCAGGGTATAAAACCATTAAAAAATGATACAGCATTTGCTCAGTATGATGGAACATTGTCTCAGTAATTCGCACTGCTGTTCAGAGGGAAGGTTAGGTTGATTGGTAAAGTTAAATTGCTGTCTCGTGTCCAGGGAGTGAATTAAGTGAGTTAGGTGAATTAGCCATGGGTAACGCGGGGATCAGGTCAGAAGTCACAGGACGTCAGGTTATACTCCAACAGGTTTTTTGAAATCATAAGGGGGAGGGATTCCCCTTCTTCAGGTGAAATATAAGGAAATAGGGAGGGGAGCTAGGTATGGGTGAGATGCTCTTCACAGAGTCGACAGCGGCTTGATTGACTGAAATGCTCTTTCTGCACTGTAAGATTCTGTGATTCTATCAATTGATTCTGACGCTGTTTGCTGGGATGGAAAGCCATTAGAGAAGATGCTGATGGGGGTGTACTGAGGATGAGATTTTGTTCACTTGTCTTCTTGGAAAATTGAGAACAGTTATCCCTGAACCAAGGAAGACTTAATGGGTTTTTTTCAGGTTATGAAATGTTTGGACAGAGTAAAAGGTAGAAAATTCCTTCTTTCAAGTAAGTAAACATCTAGATGTCAGGCATTCAATACCATTGATAAAACCTTTGAAGGACAAAGAAATAATGAGAACAGAATCGGTCTCACTCCGAGAATCTGTTTTGACAAATATTTGGAAGGCACATTTGGTGACATACAAGAAATAAATTTCACAAGGAGAGAGACAGCGTGTGGCTAGGTAAAGGTGCAGAGGTGGAGTGTAGTCGGTCGGACGTTGCAGGGAAACAATGTCTAAGTTGGTTGACTTTAAATGTAAATAAATTTCTTTAATGTGTGCAGCTGAATAAGATTCGGTTCCAAAACTCTGCATTTTGAAAGATTTGGCATAATATTCCATCTAAAGCATTGTAAATGGAACTGAGTGGATTTTTATTTATTGTGAAGGGAAGATATTACATCATGAATAGGAAGTGACCAGTTGCTTGGAGATCGACTTCCTGCTTTAATCACATGCGTTAAAGATGTGAGGACAAGCACCATGATGTTTGGTCCATTTAATACTCAGTGAAATCTGCCAAAGCAACGAGCAACAAAATTGGTGGGTTTTCTTTTGCACTTTAACCCTCTGTTTTTCTACGCAGTATTTTCCTTAAGCTGCAATAAAGTCAGAGCAAATTTGAATACAACCATAATCGTTCCAATGAGATATATCTAATTCACTTCTGATTATTACAATGTACATTGTGAGGTTTCAGCAAAATTAAAATGAAACGAACAAATCTGCTTTTCTTGCGATTCAATCCAATTCAGGTTTAGCCATATGAGAAAGGCCATTGAGCGACAACATCGCCTTTATTTCCCTCACCATGGCTGCTTCTTCACTTGAGAGAGAAAGTGACTGAAGTAATTATGAGTCAAATGTAGATGTAAATATGACGGAAAATTCTTGTCCTGTTTCATTCTGACTCAGAATGTATTACTAACAGCTATTCATTCTGACGAGCATGGCTATTTATTGGAATCAGCTATTATTATAATTCTAGTGAAAGCAGAAACACAATGGTTTGGATTCGATTCCGCTCTGGAACTTTCTCATACATGACTTTCACCACATGTAACCTGATGAGGTCACATGTCACCCCACTACAAAATGTGCTGAGGAGACCGAGCGATTATGGTGGTGGGTTATTATACCGCTATGCTCCACATTCACGGGTTCGAGTCACACTCTGGTTGCTAACTTTACGCACCACTCTAGCAGTTTTTCTTTGCACATCACACTCTGGTATACTCTGGATCGAGAATCTTGTTCTTGCCCTTCACTGCACGGGAGATTCACAAATAATCGACATCACATTAAAGTCGAAATGAAGAATGAGAGCAGTCATTCTATTCAATTGTAGATTAAATTGGTGTAATGAGAAAGAACGCATTTCTCTTTCCGCCTTACATTCAATCTTGTCTTTCTATAAATTTACATCGAAAGAAAGAGAAAAAAATAACAAGCGATCGGGAACACAGGTTTATCCAGTGGGGTTGTTCATGAGTATTTTAACCTAATACTTCACACAATGATCTGATTAGTATTTCAAACAGTCACTCGGAATTGGAACCGCAGAAAACCTCACCAATGAGACGAACCTTTCATTCTTTTACAAATTTCTGCTGTGTGTGAATTATACAACGATCCATTATCCAGCGTGATCACTGACTTGCCAACTATATAAGATCGAGCAACTTCCTTCAGCAATCACAGCTTCTGGACACAGCCAGCTGTGCTGTGCCCAGTGTCATTTGTTGCCCCCAGGTCACAGCACATTTCTTCTTGCTGAGTTTATGTGCCTTGTTCCTGATCTGTCTGATCTGTTTAATAAACCTTTTCTGTCACTTCATCCCATCCCCTCACAATTCTGAACTTATGAATAAAATAAGGCGTTAGACCAAATGTTAAACCAAGTGGAAGTATGCAATTCAGCCCAAGGAGTCTGCTTAACCATTCAACAAACTCACGGATGATCTGATTTGGAGATGCCGGTGTTGGACTGGGGTGTACAAAGTTAAAAATCACACAACACCAGGTTATAGTCCAACAGGTTTAATTGGAAGCGCACTAGCTTTCGGAGCGATTCTCCTTCATCAGGTGATAGTCACATGACTATCACTTGATGAACAAGCGTCGCTCCGAAAGCTAGTGTGCATCCAATTCAACCTGTTGGACTATAACCTGGTGATGTGTGATTTTTAACATATTTAATCTGATAATCTTGAATTCCTTTCTGCTCACTTAGCTCGACAAAGTTTCATCATCTTTCTGATTAACTTTCTGGCACAGTTTGAATATACCCAACCACACAGTCTCAACAGCTGTTACTGGAAAATGCCACAGATTCTTTGACCCCTGAGCAAAGAAATTACTCCTCATTTCTGAATTAAATGGGCAATATCTAATTCTGAGATTATGTCCTCTGGCGCTCTCCTCAGAGCATAGAGCAAGCCACCTGCCCGTATCTACCCTGTCAAGATCCCACGAATATTAAACATTTATAAATGTTATTATGTGATTATAAAGTTCCCCTCCTCCTCCTTTGTTTCAAGGATAATAATCCCAGCCTAACCAATCATTCCACGAAGTTCTACTGTATACAGAATTAGCAACATGTTTGTACGTCTGCGCTGTCCCTTACATGTAATGAAGGCAGGTGGAGAAATTTCGGCGAGGAAACGGGTTGAAATTTCAGGCGCAGATGGGAATTGGAACTTGAAATCAGAAAGCGATTAGAATCGTATTGACCCACAGAAGGACCAAATACAGCGAAGATAACTCTGACAAATGAGAATCTAATCATATTCGATTGACATTCAATGGCTTCCATGTAACTGAATTACTCCGTGTAATCATCCTGGGAGCTAGTATTTAGGAGAAATGGAACCTGACCACCCATATAAATAAGTTGACGACAAAAACCTGTCCGCCGGTCGACTTTGTTTGATTATTAACTCAACTCTTGTCTCCGTGAAGCCTACATCGTCCGCAACGCGCAAATTAGATGTTTAACAGAACTCTCTCCATTTGCCTAGGTGGGTGCAGCTTCAATACCACTGAAGGAACTGGGCACCCTCCACTACAATGCAGTCACTTAACTGTATATTGTTCAACACCTGAATATTTATTCCCTTAACTGCTAAGGCACAACTGCAGCAGAGTGCACCACCTAGAAGATTCACTGGAGTAAGTCATCCAGGCTTTGTTGACAGAACCTTCAAAGCTCAAAACTTGTACTGACTATAAGGACAAGGTGGAAGATGCACTGAACCTTCACCATTTGTAAATTACCCTCCAAGGCATATACCAGCATGACCTGGAGGGGAATCAATGGTAAATACATTGAGTGGTGAAGTAGGTTGATGGGCAAAGATTTATACTTCAGCCCTCTATCTTTCATCTTTCAATTTTTAAAAATATAGATTATGGCATGGACCAGACTTGTGCTCATTCCTTTAGTTGTTTCCTAAACTGGCGGTTGCTAAAGATCGAATATCATCCAGAGTCTGTGGTCAACAATAGAAAATATCCAAAAACCTCTCGAACAACTGATCTCCCTGTCCAACAATCTTCAGGGATCTGTGAATGTCCACTCCAAGATCTCTTTGTTCCTATACACCACTCAGAATGCTCACTGTTATTGTTACAACTCCCCAAATTCACTACCACTCATTGGTCTGGATTCAATTCCATTCACCATTTTTCCTTTCCACCTGATGGATACATCCCTGCGGTCCCTGACATTATTCATTATAGTCAGCTACACAACTATGTATCGTTAGTAAACTTCTAAATCATGACTCCTAATAAAAAAGTTTGATTTATTGATCTACATCAGGAAACAGTGGTACTTCACTGGGAAAAATCTTCCAAACATGGTTCCTTGCTGCATGGGATGAACAACTGCCATGTTCCAATCTCCAAGGGTCGCTAGCCCAGTATCTCGCCACTACATTTGCAGATGACACAAAGATTGGTGGAGAAGCCAGAAATCGTAGGGGACTGTCAGAGAATGAAGAGGAATATAGATAGACAGAAGGGTTGAGCGGAGAATTGGTGTTCCATTCAAGCAAATGTGAGGTGATGATTTTGGGAAGTCTAATTCCAGAGCCAAGTATACAGTAAACGGAACAGCCTTGGGTAAACTTGAAGAGGAGAGAGATCTGAGAGTTCAGGTTCTTTGTACCCTGAAGGTGACTGTACAGGTGGATAGAGTGGTCAAGAAGGCACATGGCATGCTTGCCTTCACCGGATAGGGCATTGAGAATAAGAGCAGGCAAGTCCTGCTAAAATTGTACAGGAGTTTGGTTCGGCCGCGTTTAGAATACTCTGTACAGTTCTGGTATCCAAATTACCAAAATTATGTGGACGTTTAGGAGAGAATGCGGAGAATGTTTACGCAGATGTTGCCTGGTATGGAAGATGCAAGCTCTGAAGAGAGGTTGAGTAGGTTACTTCTGCTTTCATTAGAAAAAACGAGATTGCTGGGACCTGATTGAGGTCTACAATATCATGAAGGGTACAGACGGGGTGGCTAAAGATAAGCTTTTTTCCAAGATGAGTAATTCAATAATGAGAGGTCACGCGTTCAATGAGAGAGGTGAAACGTTTAAGGGAGATATACATGGAAAGTATTTTACACAGAGGTTGGCAGGTGCTGGAATGCGTTGCCAGCAGAGGTAGTAAAGGCAAGCATGGTAGATTCATTTCAGGTGCGTCTGGACAGATGCATGAGTAAGTGAGGAGCAGAGGGATACGGATGCTTAGAAATTGGGTGACATGTTTAGGTAGTTGATTTGGACCGGCTGAGGCTTGGCCGTCCAAAGCGCCTGTTCCTGGGCTGCACATTTTCTGTATTCTTTGTTCTTCTTTGTTCACTACACTACCAACTGTGGGTTACAGGTGAAGTAGTGTTACTTAGAACATAGAACATAGAACATAGAAGAATACAGCGCAGTACAGGCCCTTTGGCCCTCGATGTTGCGCCGATCCAAGCCCACCTAACCTATACTAACCCACTATCCTCCATATACCTATCCAATGCCCGCTTAAATGCCCATAAAGAGGGAGAGTCCACCACTGCTACTGGCAGGGCATTCCATGAACTTACGACTCGCTGAGTGAAGAACCTACCCCTAACTTCAGTCCTATATCTACCCCCCCTTAATTTAAAGCTATGCCCCCTTGTAATACCCGACTCCATACGCGGGAAAAGGTTCACACTGTCAACCCTATCTAACCCCCTAATCATCTTGTACACCTCAATCAAGTCACCTCTAAACCTTCTTTTCTCTAGTGAAAACAGCGCCAAGTGTCTCAGTCTTTCCTCATACGATTTTCCTTCCATACCAGGCAACATCCTGGTAAACCACCTCTGCACCCGTTCCAGTGCCTCCACATCCTTCCTATAGTATGGCGACCAAAACTGCACACAATATTCCAGATGCGGCCGCACCAGAGTCTTATACAACTGCATCATGACCTCAGGACTCCGGAACTCAATTCCTCTACCAATAAAAGCCAGTACGCCATATGCCTTCCTCACCGCACTATTTACCTGGGTGGCAACTTTCAGAGATCTGTGTACATGGACACCAAGATCCCTCTGCTCATCCACACTACCAAGTATCCGACCATTAGCCCAGTACCCCATCTTTTTGTTATTCTTCCCAAAGTGAATCACCTCACACTTAGCTACATTGAATTCCATTTGCCACCTTTCTGCCCAGCTCTGCAGCTTCTCTATATCCTGCTGTAACCTGCCACATCCTTCCTCACTGTCAACAACTCCTCCGACTTTCGTATCATCCGCAAACTTGCTCACCCAACCTTCTAACCCCTCTTCCAGGTCATTTATAAAAATGACAAACAGCAATGGTCCCAAAACAGATCCTTGCGGAACACCGCTAGTGACGGCACTCCATGAAGAAACTTTGCCATCAACTACTACCCTCTGTCTTCTTCCATCCAGCCAATTCCTAATCCAAACCTCCAACTCACCCTCAATGCCATATCTCCGTATTTTCTGCAGTAGCCTACCATGGGGAACCTTATCAAACGCCTTACTAAAATCCATATATACCACATCTACCGCTTTCCCCTCATCAACCTCCTTCGTCACCTTTCCAAAGAATTCAATAAGGTTTGTGAGGCACGACCTGCCCTTCACAAAACCATGCTGACTATCCTTGATCACATTATTCCTATCCAGATGTGCATAAATCCTATCCCTTACAATTCTCTCTAAGACTTTGCCCACAACAGAAGTGAGACTCACCGGCCTATAGTTACTAGGGTTATCCCTACTCCCCTTTTTGAACAGGGGAACCACATTTGCTATCCTCCAGTCTTCTGGCACTACTCCTGTAGACAAAGAGGACATAAAAATCAAGGCCAATGGCTCTGCAATCTCCTCCCTTGCTTCCCAGAGAATCCTAGGATAAATGCCATCAGGCCCAGGGGACTTATCTATTTTCACCTTTTCCAGGATTTCCAACACCTCTTCTCTACATACCTCAAAGCCATCCATTCTACTTATTTGTGTCTCAGTATTCACATCGACGACAATGCCCTGTTCCTGAGTAAATACTAAAGAAAAGTATTCATTCAGTGTCTCCCCAATCTCTTCCGCCTCCACACGCAACTTCCCACTACTATCCTTGACTGGACCTATTCCTACCCTTCTGCAATCTTCTGCAATCATAATTACTTATGCAAGGTAAATGAACTCACACCAGTGCACCATTGTTTCAAGCAAGAGCTGAGTCAACAAGAATAAAACCTATGTGAAGGAAATATATAATTGTTTTCATATTAGCTAAAATGTGCATAAAGAATGAAAGGTGCCTGCAAACAATAGTAGATGGTACAGACAAATAGATAAGGTATGCTTGTACAAGCAGTAGTTATAAGCATTTGTTTCCCATTTCTGCAAAAAACAAACAAAAAAGAAACCCAATTAAAAGGTCTTAAGGTTCAATATGGTTGGGGTAAGGGAGGAAATGTCACAAGTGGAGGAAAGAGATCGCAGTGAAGGAGGATATACCTAATAGTTGACCACAGCCAGGATGTGGTGAAAAGGCCAAGTAAAACCTGTACTTTGTAATGCACAAGGTCAGATAAGGCAAGAGAGAAACAATAGTAATGGGCACCGAGTTTGGAGTAGTGAATCCTATGTACTTGCTAAACTCTGCGAGTCTATTTCAGGCACCACGCTTGCAAGTGTATAATAAACATACTGATTGCTTCATATCTTGTCTCGCATGAAATTATTGAAGTGAGTGGGTTTAGTTTCTCACAATTGGGGGATCCTCCGCAATATTCTTCCATCGCTGGGGGGAGTGGCTGGCCCTGGACATTAGGAAAATGCCCCCATTCACAATTGAGGAGCGGTTTCTTGTCCCAGTTTTGTCCGCTCTCTTGGGCGACTGGTACGAATACCACAAGAGAGACATCCGAATCAGACAGTGAAAGGAGGACGATAAAAAATATGGAAAAAAAGGGGCCAGGCAACTCTGTGCACAGACCAACGTCAGAAAACTGACTTTTAAGTATTAACTGGGTGGCCGGGAAAAGGGGTATTTCATCGCTGAGGGACTGGTGAGGGGCCCGAGAAATGGGGGGTAGGCAAATAAAGTCGAACTGTCACGGAGTAAAGGAAGAAAAAGTCCCTGGTAACATTCCTCCTGAAAGTCCGTTGAGGGAATGGACAAGTAACACTTGTATAAGGGAAAAAGATAAAAAGAAAATGATTGAATATTGTTGTTTAGTATGGACCAAAGAACGAATTCTTCATCCAGCTGTCTTCTGGCCAAAGTATGATTCGGATGAGGATTGAGTATGTCAGTATTTAGATTTGTATGTGAATAAAAAACAAACTTTTAGTCAAGAAGAGGCGGACTATCCGTCCTGTTGGAAGGGCAGTTTGGGAATGATGGTAGTAAAGCCAAAGGATTCCCCCTCTGCCCCACCCAGTTCCTGGGATCGTTTTTCCTGTTTGCACTCCCGCCCCGCCCCCCCGTACCATAAAATCAGATAAGGTGAAAATGGGGGAGGAGGAGAGACAGACAGACAGGGACAGGGAATGGATGACCCACAAGAGGAGAACGAAGGGGCGGTGGGCGGGGATGTTGTTGTTCCCGACCCTCAATCCACAACAAAAGGAAAGGAAGATAAGGTAGACGTAGAGGAGGTCTTTGGAGTATCTAAACGAAAGCCTAAGGGGGAAAAACAAAAACAAAAAGGGGAAGAATATAAAGACTTATCCCCTTCCGGAGGTACCAATAGGGGACAAAGAGATTGGATTTTTAAGTGCCCCCTTCACCAGTGGGGAGGTCAGAATATTTAAAAAGGAGATGAAGGTCCTGGTTGAGGATCCGGTGGGGCTGTCTGAACAAATTGATCAATTCTTGGGGCCCAGTCTGTATACGTGGACAGAGTTAATGTCTATTTTGAATGTACTATTTACTGGGGAAGAAAGGGGACTTATACCAGGAGCAGCCATTGAAATATGGGACAGGGAACTTCCCATGGGAGATGGGGATACTGAACAGGGAGAGACGGAGTTTCCTCTCAGAGGGACCCAGTGGGAAAATCAATACCCGGAGCATAGGGAAGAAATGATGGAATTGAAAGACCTGATTCTAAAAGGAAGAAGAGAGGCAGTTCCGAAGTCGCAGAATTTGACTAAAGCCTTTGAGGTTAAAGAGGAGAAAGATGAGACACCCTCAGCTTTCTTGCAAAGATTAAGAGACTCAATGCAGAAATATTCTGGAATGAACCCTGAGGGCCCAGTGGCACAGGGTCTTTTGAAATTATATTTTGTGACAAAGGCATGGCCAGACATACAGAGAAAGATACAGAAGATAGAAGGGAGAAGTGAAAAACCATTAGATGAATTGTTAGGAGAGGCAAAGAAACTGTTTGCAAAGAGAGAGGTTGAGAGACAAAAACAGAAGGCAAAAATGATGGTAGCTACGATTGATGAAGTAGTTAAGAAAAGAATGGAACCAATAATGAGCAAACGGAGCGGTGGGTGGCAGCATGTAGGACAGAGAGGAAAGGGGAGAGGGAGAGGACAAGGGGGAGCATTTGATAGAGGGTTCGAGCGACAGGGGCAGAGATGGAAGTCTGCACAGGCAGGATGCTGTCACTGCAGAAACTCGGGTATTTTAAGCGGGAGTGTACTGATCGACAAAGGGAAGAAAGGGCAATTCCGCTTATGAATTTTGATGAAGATTAGGGGTGTTAGGGGTTCCTGCCCCGGGGGAGCCACCAAGAACTCTTGATAAACTTGAAGGTGGGACCCTGTGGGGAAGAGGTAGTCTTCCTAGTAGATACAGGGGTGGCACGGTCATCACTGAATTTTAAACCAAAGAAAGTCAACACGGTCAATTACTGTTTCCGGGGTAAAAGGGGAAGGATTTACTGTTCCAGTATTTGAACTTATGATGATAGAAGTTCAAGACGGATACAGTCACAGAGGAACTGTTGTATATCCCTGATATAGGAAGTAACGTACTAGGGATAGATTTAATTATCCTCTTAGGGCTGGAGATTTGAATTCAGGAAAAAGAATTAGTTGTACAAATGGCAATGTTGACAGAAGATGTAGAGAGAGAGATAGACCTTATTATATGGGCTAGAGAAGGCAATTGTGGAAAAATACAGATCCGTCCCCTAGAAAAAACTTTAAAATGCAAAGGGGGACGTTGTTTATGAGCGACATTATCCCATTTCCATAGAAGGTAAACGAGGACTGCAGCCAGTAATTGAGGGGCTAGAGATGGACTGTTGGAGCCATGTATGTCTCCTTATAATATCCTAATTCTACCAGTGCGAAAATCCGATGGAACTTATCGATTGGTGCAGGATTTGAGAACATTGAATCGAATAGAACAGGTCAGGCACCCAGTGGTGCCAAATAAATTATTAAGTAAGATCCCTCATGACAACAAATGGTTTAGTGTGATAGATTTAAAGGATGCCTTTTGGGCTTGTGCCTTGGCGGAGGAAAGTAGGAATTTTTTTGCCTTTGAATGGGAAGATCCCAAGACAGGACGGAAACAGCAATACCGGTGGACCGTGCTCCCCCAGGGGTTTACGCGATCCCCGAATTTATTTGGACAGATGTTAGAACAATATTGGAGAAATTTAGCAGCCCCAAGGGAACTACCCTGTCCCAGTATGTAGACGACCTCTTAGTAACAGGAAAGAGAGGAGAAAGAGTAGTAGAAGCCACTAAAAAATATTGAATTTCCTGGGTCAGCAGGGACTGCGAGTATCTAAAAGCAAACTACAATATGTGGAGCGAGAAGTGAAATACCTTGGACATTCAGTTAGTGAGGGAAAGCGAAAGATAAGCCCAGAACGGTTAGAGGGAATACTGGGGATTCCACTTCCCGGGACCAAACTGGAATTACGTGATTTTTGGGGTTAACGGGATATTGTAAATTGTGGATTGATTCTTATGCTCAAAAGACGAATAAATTATATATCAAACTATTGGAGGAGAAACCAAAGTGTCTGAGTTGGGAAGAAGAGGAAAAATAACTATTTAAGTAATTCAAAACAGATCTGATCCATGCCCCCATGTTAGCCTTACCTTCTCTAGATAAACCTTTCCACCTCTTAGCTACCGTAGATAAGGGAGCAGCTTTGGGAGTATTAACCCAGAGGTGGGGAGGAATGAAACAGCCAGTAGCATATCTTTGAAAGCTATTGGATCCAGTATCCCGAGGGTAGCCTGAGTGTGTGCAGGCCGTGGCTGCCACTGCACTGTTGGTGGAGGAAAGCAGGAAGCTTACATTTGGGGGAGCCCTAATAGTAAGCACACCACACCAAGTGAGAACGATCTTAAACCAAAAAGCTGGGCGATGGTTGGCAGACTCGTGGGTTCTGAAATATGAGGCAATATTAATAGAAAAGGATGATCTTGTGTTGGTCACGGACAATTGTTTAAATCCAGCTGTTTTTCTTTGGAAAGGGGAAGGAGAATCTCCTCAGAATCCAGGGCACGACTGCCTTGACATTATAGAATACCAAACTAAGGTCTGCATGGACCTGAGAGATGTTCCACTTCATGCAGGAGCCTGACTTTTTGTAGGCGGATCATCCCGGGTGACAGAAGGGAAAAGACATACTGGTTATGCAGTTGTAGACGGGACAAAAGGTAGTGTGGTGGAGGCAGGAATGTTGCCAAATGGGTGGTCAGCTTAGACCTGCGAACTCTACGCATTGGGAAGAGCCCTTAGGGCGTTAGAAAATAAAAAGGGAGCAGCATACAGTGACTCTAAATATGCATTTGGTGTTGTGCACAATGTTGGAAAGATATGGCAGGAAAGAGGACTGATCAATAGCCGGTGGGAAGGAATTAGCACATGAGGAGATGATTAAACGGGTCTTGGAGTCCCTATCACTCCCCCGAGAAATAGCAGTAGTGCATGTAAATGGTCATCAGAAAGGAAATGAACCAGAAGTTAAGGGGAATAGATTAGCAGATGAAGTGGCTAAGGAAGCAGGCCTGGATCCACAAGGAGTGCTGATTCATTCCCTAATACCTACTGTCCCTGAAAAGCTCCTATATTTACTGAAAGAGAAGAAAAAGAATTGAAAGGTTTTGGGACTGCAAAAAACAGCAGACGGGCAATGAATGTTACCTGATAGAAGGGAAATGTTAAACAAAATGATGATGCGAGAAATTATGGCTGTCCTACATCAATAGGAATATCTACAATTGCTAAACAAATATGTGAGGGATGTATAATATGCAAAAAGGTAAATAAGAAAGTCTTGAGAAAACCGACCCCGGGAGGAAGAGACCCGGGATTGAGACCCTTCCAGAGTATACAAGTAGATTATACGGAACTATCCAGAGTAGGAAGACTAAAATATATGCTTGTCATAGTAGATCATCTATCTGGTTGGGTTGAAGCATACCCCCTAGCTACCCCCACTGCGAGTGGGGTGTTTAAAACAATATTTGAGCACATAATTCCCCGATGTGGGCTCGTGAACAATATAGATTCTGACCAAGGAACTCATTTTACCTCCAAATTGTTACAGGGGTAACGAAAGGGTTGGGAATTTCCTGGGAGTTCCATACTCCATGGCACCTGCCATCCTCAGGAAAGGTTGAGAGAATGAACCAAACACTCAAATGACAGCTCTCTAAATTGAAAGTAGAAACCAAACTCCCTTGGACCAAATGTTTACCTATAGCTCTCTTGCGAGTATGAACGATCCCAAGGAAAGATTTGGGACTATCCCCCTATGAAATCTTATTTGGATTACCTTATCTGGGAACGAATGGAGAATTGCCAATTCCCGAAACTAAAGATTTGTTTTTAAAGAAGTATATACTGGACTTGTCCTCCTTCTTGCCTTTCCTCAGGAACAGGGTTTATTGGCACATACTCCACCTCTTGAATGCACCGTTCATCCCATCCGGCCGGGCAATTGGGTTTTAGGAAAATAATGGATAGAGACTAAATTGCAGCCGGACTGGGAAGGGCTGTACCAGGCTCTTTTGACTACCGAGACGGCAATAAGGATGGCGGAGAAAGGCTGGACTCACTACACTTGGATCAAACGGCCAGTGGACTCTCCAGTTGAGGAAGAAGTCTGGACAGCCGAATCAACGCAAGGCCCGCTGAAACTCAGACTAATGAGACTTTGAGTAACTGATTATACAGTGACGATGCGAGCGCGGGATTATTTCTGTAAGATTGTATATTAAGTCTTTTTGTGCTTCAGCATGATGTTTAGAACACTGGGAATGCTTAGAGCTATGATGCTAGCCCTCTTGGTATTGGGATTTTGTCAAATATCATTTTCATATGTATTATTAACGGTTCCTGAGTCTGATAATCCACAAGTAATAGACGCTGATGCATGCAGCTTAGTAAATTGTGGGGATGTAGATAATCAGAGACAGTACCGCAGCTCAGAGATACATCTTAAGTCCTATGGGGATGGCCTTGGGGATGGTACTTGGTATAGTGGTCTCTTCACAGTACACCGGGCCCCCTTCCAACCAGCTTGCGATTGTCCCGATAAAAAGTATAACCCAATATACCTAACAATTAAGAAAATCACATGGCACGAAGCAATTATGCGGGGGCGGGGTGGGGGGGGCGCCTATGAGATACAATTAAATTAAACATTTGGGATAGAAATGAAAACAAACTGGAATGATTTCTTGTGCTGTTGTTTTTGAATAGCGTAGGACAGGGAAAATGGGCAGAACTACTGGATAATAAGATACAACCTTTCACCCCTCCCGATGACCCTAAAGTAGCAAAAATTACAGAGGTAAAGGACTTAAAACAGATCATCGAAATAGAAACTGGGTATGGGGATGCAAATGCCTGGGATGAATGGGTAAAGTATACTGTAAAAAGTCTGAACAAGAGCAATTGCTATGCATGTGCCTCCAGTAGGCCAGTGGCCCAGGTGGTTCCCTTTCCGCTCGGGTGGAAGCGAGATAGGAAGAGCATAAAATGTATGATAGCCCTGTATCAGGATGAGACTGCATGGAATGATAGAAATTGTACCTCCCTATCTCTGATGTTCCCTCCCTTGGAGAAGAAAGATGCAAATGTCCCCTTCACATTTTCTGCCGCAGTTAGAAATCACACATCGTGTGTGCGTAGACGAAATACAAGTCGGTCGCAAGATTTGGGGGGAGCTGAAATTATGTACAGAGATTAAGAATGTTACCGAAACGGAGAAGGGAGGGAACTTCTCAGCACTAAAGGTTCCCCGAGCGGATCTGTGGTGGTACTGTATAGGCAAAATATTGAGACCCACCCTACCTCCGGATTGGAGAGGGATATGTGCAATTGTACAATTGGCAATTCCATTTATCTTAGCATTTGAGAAGGAAAAGATGGTTTGGAAAATGGAATGGGGTGGTGGCTGTCCTTACTTCCCTGATAGTAGTAGTCGGGGTATTGGTGGCCATTGGCAGTTGTATCATACCCTGTATACGAGGGATCACCCAAAGACTGATTGAAACAGCCTTGATGAAACAGATGCCCCTAAGAGGGAATCAGGCAGAGGAACTTTATCGACCAAAAAATGAGGGGATGAGTGAGACCAAGATGGATGAAATCTCCGGAATGATGCTTGCGAGTTTCGGGGGCGATGCTTAAAAGAAAAATTGCAGAAGATAACAAATGGTAATTAAAGAAAAAAGGGAAATGGTGGTATGTGGGAAAATAGTGTTACTTCTGCAATTCTAATTACTTATACAAAGTAAATGAACTCACACCATTGCGTAATTGTTTCAGCCAAGAGCTGAGTCAACTAGAATGAAAACTATGTGGAGGAAATACATAATTGTTTTTGTATTCGCTAAAATTGTATGCAAGAATGAAACGTGACTGCAAAACAATGGTAGATATTACAGGCGAATAGATAAGATGCTGTGAGGGGAGGAAGTTCAGCTAGATACGCCTGTACAAACAGTAGGTATAAACATCTGTTTCCCACTTTTACAAAGACACAGGAACAAACCTCAATTAAAATGGTCATAAGGGTCAGTATGGTAGGGAAAGGTGCAGATGGAGGGAGTAGTTAATGGTGAAGAAAGAATGGCCTACAGCGGGATGAGGTCAAACGGCCTTGTGAGGCCAGATTTAAGCATTTTGTCACAGGCAAGGCCGGATAAGGCAAGAGATAAACAGGAGTAATGGGTGCCGGTCTTAGAGAAGTGGTGAATGTAAACAGGGGAGGAGCAATGAAAAACAAAAGAAACCAAATTATACAAATATTGTGTAATAATTGAATTTGGGGTCTGTATGTCCCTTGCTTTATAGACACTGGACATCACACCTTCTTGCAAGAGTAAAATAAAGGACACTACTGATTCAGATTTTGTCTCGGACTGCAATTATTGAAGTGTGTGAGCTTTGTTTCTCACAGAATTAAAACCTTAAATGAGAAACTCGATCCAAAGACTTGTTCTAATATCAGAGTAATGCTCCTTGTGGGATCTTGCTGTGTCTCAAATTACCTGCAGTGTGGCCTACATTACAACAGTCTCTACCCTCGAGGAGTAGATTTGATCTGGAAGCTGAAACTCGGATGATGCAGAGACAGAGAGAATCCAATCATTCTGCCGTGAGGAATTATCAGACAAGAGCTGGAACCAGACAGAGAGAATAATCAGAAACTGTCCTGTCTCCTTGTTCATTTACACACACAGACACAGACACAGACGGAAGAGAATTGTGGGGTTCAGGCTGTCTCTGTGATGTTTACCATGAGGGTGAGCTCTGTGCTGGAGGGGGGGGGGGAGACAAAGAGGCAGAAAGGGGCACAGAGGGAGTTGGTGCACAGTCTGATTCCACAGATGATACTGCCTCCGTCACTCACTGCAGCTCTCATCTTCATTCCCGTGTTCCCTCTCTCCCTTCCCTACATCTTTCCTTCAATTCCCATGTCTCCATCCTTCCCATCTCCATCATGTTCACGTTTCCCCGGAGATTCCCTTCCTACAACTCTCTGCCTCCTCACTCTCTTTCCTGGAATTATTTAATCGTTCAGTCTTTCCCAATCTCTCTATCACTCTCCCTCTCGCTCTCCCTGGGCTTTTTCTCTCCCCTCCGTCTGTCCCTTTCTCTCTCTCTCCCTGTCAGTTCTCTCTCTCTCTCTGTCTGTCTGTCCTTATGTCTACCCCCCCCCCCCCCCACCCCCCCCCCCCCCCCCACCACCAGGTATTTGTTTATTCTGCTTTCTGACTTTCATTCTCTTTGTCTTGTTCTCCTACTGGGTTTTATTCTCACCACCATCCCCCCCTTCACCACAACCTGTCCCTCACACTCTCTCTCTCCCCCCCCCCTTTCCCCACTGCCTCCCTCTCCACCTGTCCCAGAGGGTGACTTGGTCTCCATGCCATGTGGGGGGGAGGGAAGGCAATGGGGTTGGAAGGCGATGGAGTGGGAAGGCGATGGGGGAGAAAGCGCGGGTGGGAAGGCGATGGGGGAAAAGGGCGGTGGGGGGAGGAAGGAGGATGGGGGTGGGAAGGCGATGGGGGTAGGAAATCGATGGGGGTGGGAAGGGCGATGGGGGTGGGAAGGCGATGGGGGAAGGCAATGGAGAGAAGGCGCGGGTGGGAAGGCGATGGGGGTGGGTCGGCGATGGGGTGGGAAGGCGATGGGGTGGGAAGGCGATGGGGCGGGAAGGCGATGGGGTGGGAAGGCGATGGGGTGGGAAGGCGATGGGGAGAAGGCGCGGTTGGGAAGGCGATGGGGGAAGGGCGATGGGGTGGGAAGGCGATGGGGGGTGGGAACGCGATGGGGAAGAAGGTGATATGGGTGGGAAGGCAATGGGGAAGGCAATGGGAGAGAAGGCACGGTTGCAAAGGCGATGGGGGGTGGGAAGGCAATGGGGAGGAGGGTGACGGGGTTGGGGGGAAGGGTGACGGGGAGAAGGGTGACGGGGGTACAAGGGTGACGGGGCAGAAGGGTGACGGAAGAGGAAGGCGACGGAGGGGGAAGGCGACGGGAGGGGGAAGGCAATGGGGGTAAGCACAGGTGTGTATGAGCAGGGAAGGGAATAGTATGTGTCAGAGAGAACATGAAGAATGAAAGCAAAAAGGAGCACAGCAGGGTCTGAGTGCTGTTTGTGAGGGAGCCCACACATACGAGTGGAATAAATTAACAGCACATACCTCAGGGACCTGCAGTGCTGAAGCTCTCGTTTGACCATAACTGGAATAAATAACAATAAACTGTCACAGAGAGTTAAAATACTCATTATTAAAGGTAGCGCAGGTTGGACAATGACAAAGAGATTGCCATGGAATACAGGGATGAAACAGAATAATGCATTGGCATGGATTCAGACCCACAGTAAAGGGATCACACCAGGGCCTAACCAATGAACCACAGCAAAGCAAGTTAACTATTGAATTATAGATGAACGCTCAAAAAAAATCACCTCTGAATCAGTGTCATTGTACTTCAATGTAAACTCTCTGGCTGGAACTTGTAGCTGAGAAGTTAGCACAGAAAAGGCATCAGAGAAACACTTCAGTTTTCATTCCTTCTACTATTTTGTAAAATGAGATGACAAAAGAAACATGTTGAGAGACATTCAGAATAAACAAATGTATGTCTTGGTTTGAGTATTAAACATCCACCTGTTAAAGGCGTTTCCAAAATCTACCACCATCAGTTCAGGACGGGAATTTACAAAACAATTTGAGAGATCTAGTATTTTCATGAAAAGATTATGTTGTAGAGATGATTTGAGAGATTTGAGAGATGCATCCAATTTTAAGATGTTTTTCTAACCGCCAATTTTGTTCTTCCAAAGATTATTTGGATAGCAGAAGATTGGAATTCAGGAAAGAGAAAATTATTAATGAACAGAATTAATCTTCTGTGTTAATGTCCTCAATGGCGGAGTACCTACCCAACATTCCCCGCGGTGATGAATACCCTCTATACTCACTACAGGCGAGGGCGGTGCAGCCGCAGTACCGGGTTTGTCTCCGTGGGAAATGGGGAGACGCGCTTTTCCAGACGGTAAGGCTGCAGGAGCTGGACAAAGGGATTCAGACCGAGAATAAACCCTTCCAGCGAGAAGCGAGCACCTTGAAAAATAACTTGTGGGTAAATAGTTTGCACTTCCGAGTTAAACAGCCGCCATCTCGGCCGGGAATGTGGACGCATGCGCAGAGGGATACGTGACGTTACGGGGCGGTGCCTGAGGCTGATTCACGCAGATGCTGAAAACCTGAGACTAGAATCATAGAGATGCACAGCCTGGAAACAGAGCCTTGGGTCCAACCCGTCCATGCCGACCAGATATCCCAACCCAATATAGTCCCAATCGCCAGCACCCGACCCATATCCCTCCAAACCCTTCCTATTCATATACCTATCCAAATGCCTCTTAAATGTTGCAATTGTACCAACCTCCACCACTTCATCTGGCAGCTCATTTCATGCATGTACCACTCTGTGCGTGAAAAGGTTGCCCCTTAGGTCTCTTTTATATCTTTCTCCTCCCACCCTAAACCTATGCCCTCTCGTTCTGGACTACCCCAACCCAGGGAAAAATCTTTGTCTATTTATCCTTTCCATGCCCCTAACAATTTTGTAAACCTCTGTAAGTTAACCCCTCAACCTCCGTCCCTCCAGGGAAAACAGCCCCAGCCTATTCAGCTTTTCCCTATAGCTCACATCCTCCAATCCTGGCAACATCCTTGTAAATCTTTTCTGAACCCTTTCAAGTTTCACAACACCTTTCCAATAGGAAGGACACCAGAATTGCACACAATATTCCAACAGTGGCCTAACTAATGTCATGTACAGCCGCAATATGACCTCCCAACTCCTGTACTCAATACCCTGACCAATAAAGGAAAGCATACCAAGCGTCTTCTTCACTATCCTATCAACCTGCGACTCCACTTTCAAGGAGCTATGGACCTGCACTCCAAGGTCTCTTTGATCATCAACACTCCCTTGGACCTTACCATTAAGTGTGCAAGTCCTGCTAACATTTGCTGTCCCAAAATCCAGAACCTTGCATTTATCCGAAATAAACTCCAACTGCCATTTCTCAGCCCATTGGTCCATCTGGTCAAGATCCTGTTGTAATGTGAGGTAACCTTTATTTCACCCTGGTGGTGGTGATGGTCAGGCTGGGTGCCGTCTATGGGCAGTGGTGAGGGTCAGCCTTGGGGTGGTGAGTTAATGGCAGTGAGGGTCAGGCTAGTGGCGGTGTGTGGATGGTGGTGAGCGTCAGGCTGGGGGTGGTGTGTGAATGTCTGTGACGATAAGGCTAGGGTCGGTGTGTGGACAGCGGTGAGGGTCAGGCTAGGGCGGTATTTGACGGCAGTGAGGTTCAGGTTTGTGGCAATGTTGGACATTGGTGGGGGTCAGGCTGTGAGGGGGTTGGTGGACGGCAGTGGAGATAAGGATGGGGCAGTTGGTTGACGGCAGTGAGCGTCAGGCTGTGGATGGTGTGTTCGACGTCGATGAGGGTCAGGCTGGGGAGTGTTTGGGTGGTGGTGAAGTTCAGGCTGGGGTCGGTGCTTGGACGGCGGTGAGGGTCAGGCTGGGGGAATTTGGTGGATGGTGGTGAGGGTGAGGCTGGGGGTGGTATGTAGACAGCGGTGAGGGCCAGCTGGGGGTGGTGTATAGATGGTGGTGTGGGCTAGGCTGGGGGCGGTGTGTGGATGGCGGTGACAGTCAGACTGGGTGTGGTGTGTGGAAAGCGGTTGGGATCAGTTTGGGCGCAGAGAGTGGACGGTGGTGGTGGTCAGGCTGGGAGCGGTGTGTGGGCGGTGTTGTGAGTCAGTCTGGGGACGGTGTATGGACGGCATTGAGTATCAGGTTGGGGGCGCTGTGTAGATGGCAGTGAGGGACAGGCTGGTGTCGGCTTGTGGACTGCGGGGATAGTCAGGCTGTGTGCGGTGTGTGACAACAGTGAGGGTCAGGCTGGGGACGGTGTGTGAATGGCTGTGAGGATAAGGCTAGGGTCAGTGTGTGGGCAGCAGTGAGGGTCAGGCTGGGGTGGTATTGGACAGCTGTGAGGGGCAGGTTTGTGGCAGTGTTGGACGGTGGTGGGGATCAAGCTGGGGGCGGTTGGTGGATGGCAGTGGGTTTCAGTCTGGGGTGGTGCTTTGACGACGGTGAGGGTCAGGCTGGGGGTGGTATGTGGACGATGGTGAGGGTCAGGCTGGAGACGGTGTGTGGGTGGCAGTGATGGTCAGGCGGCGGGCGGTGTATGGGCAGTGGTGAGGGTCAGCCTTGGGGTGGTGTGTTAATGGCGGTGAGGTTCAGGCTGGTGGTGGTGTGTGGACAGTGGTGAGGGACAGGCTGGTGGCGGTGTGTGGGTGGCGATGAGGGTCAGTCTGGGTGTGGTGTATGAACGGCGGTGAGGATAAGACTAGAGTCGGTGTGTGGAAACCAGTGAGGGTCAGGCTAGGGCAGTATAGGTCCGCAGTGTGGGTAAGGCTTGTGGCAGTGTTGGACAGTGGTGGGGGTCAGTCTGGGGGAGTTGGTGGACGGCGGTGAGGGTCAGGCTGTGGGTGGTGGGTTTGACGTCGATGAGGGTCAGGTTGGGGAGTATATGGTCAATGGTGACGGTGAGGCTAGGGTCATTGTTGGACGGCACTGAGGGTCAGGCTGGAGACGATGTGTGGGTAGCAGTGAGGGTCAGGCTGGGGGCGGTGTGTGGATGGTGATGAGGTTCAGGCGAGGGCTTTGTGTGGTCTCGGTGAGGGTCATGCTGAGGATGCTGTGTGGACAACAGTGAGGATAAGGCTAGGGGCGGTATGTGGGCGGTGGTGACGGTCAGCCTTGTGGCAGTGTTGGACGGTGGTGAGAGTCAGGCTGGGGGTGGTGTGTAGACGGCAGTGAGGGTCAGGTTGTGGGCGGTTTTAGGTGGCGTTGGGTGTCAGGCAGGGGGTGGTATGTGGTTGGAGGGGACGGTCAGGTGGTGTGTGGACGGCGGTGAGAGACAGGCTAGTGATTGTGTGTGGACGGTTGTGAGGGTCAGGCTGTGGTTGGTGGGTGGACGGTGGTGAGGGACAGGCTGGTGACGGCGCTGGACGGAATGAGGGATAGGCTTGGGGCAACATGTGGATGGCAGTGAGAGTAAGGCTGGGTGCAGTGTGCAGATGACAGAGAGGAACAGGCTGGGGGCGGCGTGTGGACGGCAGTGAGGGTCAGGCTGGGTGCAGTGTGTGGACAGCAATGGATGGTCAGGCTGGGGTGGTGTGTGGATGACGGTGAGGGATAGGCTGGAGGCGGCATTTGGACGGCGGTGAGGGTAGGCTGGTGCAGTATGTGGACAGTGGTGAGGGTCAGGCTTGGGGTCAGTATTGGAGGGCGGTGAGCGCCAGGCTGGGGGAGGTGTGTGGGCGGTGGTAAGGGTCTGGCTCGGGATGTTGTGTGTTCTTGGTGAGGGTCATGCTGTGGGTGGTGTGTGGACAGCAGTGAGGATAAGGCTAGCGGCGGTGTGTGGGCGGCCGTGAGGGTCAGGCTTGTGGCAGTGTTGGACGGCGGTGGTGTCAGGCTGGGGACGGTCGGTGTAGAGTGGTGAGGGTCAGGCTGGGGGTGGTGTGTTGGTGGCTGTGAGATACAAGCGGGGGGCGGTGTAGGGTGGTGGTCAGTGTCAGGCTGTGGGCGGTGTTGGGTGGCGGTGGGTGTCAGGCAGGGGTTGGTGTGTGTTTGAAGGGGAGGATCAGGCTGGTGTCGGCGTGTGAACGACGGTGGGGGTCAGGCTGCGGGCGATGAGTGGGTGGTGGTGAGCGTCAGGCTGGGGGCGGAGTGTGTACGACGGTGCGGGTCAGGCTGGGGGCGGTGTGTGGAGGGTGGTGAGGTTCAGGCTGGGGCGGTGTGTGGATGGTGGTGAAATTCAGGCTGGGGGCGGTGTGTGGACGGCATTGATGGTCAGACTGGGGGCGGTGTCTGGACAGTGGTGAGGATCATTGTGGGGGCGTGGTATGGATGGCAGTGAGGGACAGCCTGGGGGCGGTATGTAGATAGCGGTGAGCGTCAGGCTGGGGGCGTTGTGTGGACCGCGGTGAGGGTCAGGCTGGGACTGGTGTGTGGGTGGCTGTGAGGTTCAGGCTGGGGGCGGTGTTGGGTGGTGGTGGGTGTCAGGCTGGGTATGGTGTGTGGATGATGGTGATGGTCAGGCTGGGGTCATTTTTGGACGGCAGTGAGGGTCAGGCTGGAGACGGTGTGAGGACGGTGGTGAGGGTCAGGCTGAGGGTGGTGTGTGGAAGGCAGTGAGGATTAGGCTTGGGTCGGTGTGTGGGCGGCGGTGAGGGTCAGGCTTCTGGCAATGTTGGACGGTGGTGGAGTCAGGCTGGGGGCGGTGTGTGGCGATGACGAGGGTCAGGCTGCGGGTGGTGTATGGGCAGTGGTGAGATTCAGGTTGGGGGCGGTTTTATGTGGTGTTGGGGGTCAGGCAGGAGGTGGTATGTGTTCGGAGGGGATGGTCAGGCTGAGGTCAATGCATGAATGACGGTGGGGGTCAGGCTGGAGGCGGTGTGTGGATGGCGGTGAGGGACAGGCTGGGGCTGGTGTGTGGACGGCTCTGAGGGTCAGGCTTTGGGCAGTGGTTGTATGGCGGTGAGGGATAGGCTGGTGATGATGTTGGATGGCGGTGAAGGACAGGCTGGTGGTGGTGTGTGGACAGCAGTGAGGGTCATGCTGGGGTATTGCTGGGCGGCGGTGAGAGTCAGCATGGGGACGGTGTGTGGATGGCAGTGAGGGTCAGGCTGGGGGCGGTGTGTGGACGGCGGTGAGGGATAGGCTGGAGGTGGCGTGTGGATGGTGGTGAGGGTCAGGTTTGGTCTGTGTTGGACGGCGGTAAGCGTCAGGCTGGGGGCGGTCAGTGGACAGTGGTGAGGGTCAGGCTAGGGGCGCTGTGTACACGGTGGTGAAGGTCAGGCTGGAGGTGGTGTGTAGATGGCGTTGATGGTCAGGCATGGGGCAGTGTGTGGACGGCATTGAGGGTCAGGCTAGGGTCGGTGTCTCGACGGTGGTGAGGATCATTCTGGGGGAGGTGTGTGGGTGGCTGTGAGGTTCAGGCTGGGGGCGGTGTTGGATGGTGGTGGGTGTCAGGCTGGGGGCGGTGTTGGCTGATGGTGGGTGTCAGGCAGGGGTTGGTGTATGTTCGGAGGGGAGGATCAGACTGGTGTCGGCGTATGAATGACAGTGGTGGTCAGGCTGCGGGCGGTGAGTGGATGGTGGTGAGGGTCTGGCTGGGGGCTGAGTATGTATGATGGTGCGGGTCAGGCTGGGGGCGGTGTGTGGATGGTGGTGAAGTTCAGGCTGGGGGCGGTGTGTGGACAGCGTTGAGGGTCAGGCTGGAGGCGGTTGGTGGACGGTGGTGAGGATCATTCTGGGGGCATTGTGTGGATGGCGGTGAAGGTCAGGCTGGGGGCGGTATGTAGATGGCGGTGAGCGTCAGGCTGGGGGCATTGTGTGGACAGCGGTGAGGGTCAGGCTGAGACTGGTGTGTGGGTGGCTGTGAGGTTCAGGCTGGGGCGGTGTTGGGTGATGGTGGGTGTCAGGCTGGGGGCGGTGTTGGGTGGCGGTGGATGTCAGGCAGGAGTTGGTGTGTGTTCGGAGGGGAGGATCAGGCTGGGGCGGTGCGGGACAGTGATGAGAGTCAGTCTGGGAGCGGTGTGCGGATGGCAGTGAGGGACAGGCTGGGTGCTGTGTGTGGACGGCGGTGAGGTTCAGGCTGGGGGTAGTGTGTGAACGGCTAAATGGATAAGGCTAGGTTCAGTGTGTGGGCGGCAGTGAGGGTCAGGCTGGGGACGGTTTGTGGATGGCAGTGAGGGACAGGCTGGGGGCGGCGTGTGGACGTGGGTGAGTGTCAGGTGGCGGGCGGTATGTGGCCGGCGGTGAGGAACAACTCAGGACGGTGTTGGACGGCGGTAAGGGTCAGGTTGGTGGCGGAGTGTGGAAAGCGGTGAGGGTCACACTGGGACATAGCTGCACGGCAGTGAGAGTCAGGCTGGGGATGGTCTGTGGATGGCAGTGAGGATCAGGCTGGTTCGATGTGTGGATGGTTGTGAGGTTCAGGCTGGAGGTCGTGTGTGAACGGCTGTGAGGATAAGTCTCGGGTCAGTGTGTGGGCGGCAGTGAGGGTCAGGCTGGGGCGGTATTGGACAGCAGTGAGGGTAAGGCTTGTGGGGGCGTTGTGTGGACGGCAGTGAGGATCAGGCTGGGGGTGGTGTGTGGGTGGCTGTGAGTTTCAGACTGGGGGCGGTGTTGGGCGGTGATGGTGTCAGGCTGGGGGATGTTGGGTAGTAGGCAGGGGTTGGTGTGTGTTCGGAGGAGAGGATCAGGCTGGTGTCGGCGTGTGAACAACGGTGGGGGTCAGTTTGCTGGCGCTGAGTGGATGGTGGTGAGGGTCAGGCTGGGGGGGTGTGTGTACGACAGTGCGGGTCAGGCTGGGGACGGTGTGTGGATGGTGGTGAGGTTCAGGCTGTGGGTCGCGTGTTGGCGTCAGTAACTTTCAGCCTGGGGATGGTGTGTGGGTGTTGTTGAGGGTCAGACTGGGGATGGTGTGTGGGCGGTGATCAAGGTCAGGTTGGGGGCGGTGTGTGGGCGGTGATGTGAGTCAGTCTGGGGATGGTGTATGGATGACAGTGAGGGTCAGGCTGGGGGCGCTGTGTGGATGGCAATGATGGACAGGCTGGGGTCGGCATGTGTACTGCGGTGAGGGTCAGGTTGGGTGCGGTGTGTGCACGACAGTGAGGGTCAGGCTGGGGATGGTGTGTGGACGGCGGTGAGGGACAGGCTGGTGGCGGTGTGTGGACAGCAGTGTGGGTCAGGCTGAGGTGGTGCTGGACGGCGGTGAGAGTCAGCCTGGGAACGGTGTGTGAACGGCAGTGAGGGTCAGGCTGGGTGCGGTGTGCGGATGACAGTGAGGGACAGGCTGGGGGCGGTGTGTGGATGGCAGTGAGGGTCAGGCTGGGGCGGTAATGGATGGTGGTGAGGGTCAGGTTTGTGGCAGTGTTGGACGGCAGTGGGGGTCAGGCTGTGGGGTGTTGATGGATGGTGGTGGAGTTCAGGCTGGGGCGGTTGGTTGACGATGGTGCGGGTCAGGCTGGGAGTGGTTTGTGGACAGTGGTGAGGGTCAGGCTGGGGTCATTGTTGGACGGCAGTGAGGGTAAGGCTGGAGACGGTGTGTGGATGCCGGTGAGTGTCAGGCTGGGGGCGGTGTATGGGCAGTGGTGATGTTCAGCCTTGGGGTGGTGTGTGGACGGCAGTGAGGGTAAGGCTGGTGGCGGTCTGTGGACGGTGGTGAGGGATAGACTGGTGGCGGTGTATGGACAGCAGTGTGGGTCAGGCTGGGGTGGTGCAGGATGGCGGTGAGAGTCAGCCTGGGGACGGTGTGTGAACGGCAGTGAGGGTCAGGCTGGGTGCGGTGTGCGGCTGACAGTGAGGGACAGGCTGAGGGCGGTGTGTGGATGGCAGTGAGGGTCAGACTGGTGCGGTGTGTAAACATCATTGAGCGTTAGGCTGGGTGTGGTGTGTGGACAGCGGTGGGTTTCAGACTGGGGACGGTCTACAGGTGGCAGTGAGGGTCAGGCTGGAGACGGTGTGTGGATGGAGGTGTGGGTCAGGCTGGGGGCGGTGTGTGTGCAGTGGTGAGGGTCAGGCTGGTGGCGGTGCGTGGATGGTGGTGAGGGTCAGGCTAGGGGTGGTGTGTGGGCGGCAGTGGGGGTCAGGCTGTGGCAGTGTTGGACGGCGGTGGGGGTCAGGCTGGTGGACATCGGTGTACAGCGGTGGTGTCTGGCTGGGGGTGTATAGTGGACGGTGGTGTGGATCAGGCTGGGGCGGTGTGGGACTGCAGTTAGGGTCAGGCTGGGTCGGTGCGGGACGGTGGTGAGAGTCAGGTTGGGGACCGTTTGTGGATGGCAGTGAGGGTCAGGCTGGGGTCGGTGTGCAGATAGCAGTGAGGGACAGGCTGGTGGCGGCGTGTGGACGGCGGTGAGTGTCAGGCTGGGTGCAGTGTGTGGATGGCAGTGAGGGACAGGCTGGAGACAGTGTGTGGGTGACGGTGAGGGTCAGGTTGGGGGTGGTTGGTGGACGGTGGTGTGGGCAGTGAAGGTCAGGCTAGTGGCGGTGTGTGGGCGGTGATGTGAGTCAGTCTGGGGACGGTGTGTGGACGGCCGTGAGTGTCAGGCTGGGGGCGCTGTGTGGATGCCAGTGAGGGACAGGCTGGGTCGGCATGTGGACTGCAGTGAGGATCAGGTTGGGTGCGGTGTATGCACGACAGTGAGGGTCAGCTTGGGTGCGGTGTGTGCACGACAGTGAGGGTCAGGCTGGGGATGGTATGTGGGTGGCAGTGAGGGACAGGCTAGGGGTTGTGCGTGGACGGCAGTGAGGGTCAGGCTTGGGGTAGTGTGTGAACGGCTTTTAGGATAAGGATAGCGTCAGTGTGTGGGCGGCAGTGAGTGTCAAGCTGGGGTAGTGTGAGTATGGCAGTGAGGGACAGGCTGGGGGTGGTGTGTGGACAGTGGTGAGGGTCAGGATGGGGTCATTGTTGGATGGCAGTGAGGGTCAGGCGGTGACTGTCAGGCTGGGGGCGGTGTATGGGCAGTGGTGAAGTTCAGCCTTGGGGTGGTGTGTGGATGGTGGTGAGGGTAAGGCTGGTGGTGGTCTGTGAACGGCGGTGAGGGACAGGCTGGTGGCGGTGTGTGGACAGCAGTGTGGGTCAGGCTGGGTGGTGCTGGACGGCGGTGAGAGTCAGCCTGGCGACGGTGTGTGAACGGCAGTGAGGGTCAGGCTGGGTGCGGTGTGTGGTTAACAGTGAGGGACAGGTTGGGGGCGGTGTGTGCACGACAGTGAGGGTCAGGCTGGGGATGGTATGTGGATGGCAGTGAGGGACAGGCTAGGGGTTGTGTGTGGACGGCAGTGAAGGTCAGGCTTGGGGGAGTGTGTGAACGGCTGTTAGGATAAGGCTAGCGTCAGTGTGTGGGCGGCAGTGAGTATCAAGCTGGGGTGTTGTGAGTATGGCAGTGAGGGACAGTGGTGAGGGTCAGGCTGGGGTCATTGTAGGACGGCAGTGAGGGTCAGGCTGGAGCCGGTGTATGGGTGGTGGTGAGGGTCAGGCTGGGGGCGTTGTATGGGCAGCGGTTAGGGTCAGCCTTGGGATGGTGTTTGGACGGCGGTAAGGGTCAGGCTGGTAGTGGTGTGTGGACGGTGGAGGGTGTCAGGCTGGTGGCGGTGTGTAGACAGTGGTGAGGGTCAGGCTGGGTGCGGCCTGTGGGCGGCAGTGGGGTTCAGGCTGGAGGTAGTGTGTGGGCAGCAGTGAGGGTCAGGCTTGTGGCAGTGTTGGACGGCAGTGAGGGTCAAGATGGGGGCGGTTGGTGGACAGTGGTGGGGTCAGGCAGGGGCGGTTGGTGGATGGTGGTGAGGGTCAGGCTGGGCAGTGCGGGATGGTGGTGAGAGTCAGGCTGGGGACGGTTTGTGGATGGCAGTGAGGGTCAGGCTGGGGGCGGTGTGTGGATGGCAGTGAGGAACAGGCGGGCAGCGGCGTGTGGACGGCGGTGAGGATCAGGTGGGGGCGTTGTGTGACCGGCGGTGAGGGATAGGCTCGGAACGGTGTTGGACGGCGGAAAAGGTCAGGTTGGTGGCGGAGTGTGGACAGCGGTGAGGGTCACGATAGGAATGGTGTGTCGACGGTGCTGATGGTCAGGCAGGGGTCATTGTTGGACGGTAGTGAGGGTCAGGCTGGAGACGGTGTGTGGGTGACGGTGAGGGTCAGCCTTGGGGTGGTGTGTGGGTGTCGGTGAGGGTCAGGCCGGGGGTGGTGTGTGGATGGTGGAGAGTGTCAGGCTGGGGGCGGTGTGTAGACAGCGGTGAGGGTCAGGCTGGGTGTGGTAAGTGGACAGTGGTGGGGTTCAGGCTGGGGGCGGTGTGCGGGCGGAAGTGAGGGTCAGACTGGAGACAGTGTGTGGGTCAGGCCGGGGGTGGTGAGTGGATGGTGGAGAGTGTCAGGCTGGGGGCGGTGTGTAGACAGCGGTGAGGGTCAGGCTGGGTGTGGTAAGTGGACAGTGGTGGGGTTCAGGCTGGGGGCGGTGTGCGGGCAGAAGTGAGGGTCAGACTGGAGACAGTGTGTGGGTCAGGCCGGGGGTGGTGTGTGGATGGTGGAGAGTGTCAGGCTGGGGGCGGTGTGTAGACAGCGGTGAGGGTCAGGCTGGGTGTGGTAAGTGGACAGTGGTGGGGTTCAGGCTGGGGGTGATATGCGGGCGGAAGTGAGGGTCAGACTGGAGACAGTGTGTGGGTGGCGGTGAGTGTAAGGCTGGGGGCGGTGTGTGGGCAGTGGTGAGGGTCAGCCTTGCGGTGGTGTGTGGATAGCAGTGAGGGTCAGGCTAGTTGTGGTGTGATCGCGGCAGTGAAGGTTAGGCTGTGGCAGTGTTGGATGGCGGTGGGGACAGGCTGAGGGGGGATGGTGTACAGCAGTGGGGTCAGGCTGGTGGCGGTGTGTGGACGGTGATGTGGGTCAAGTTGGGGCGGTGCGGGACGGCTGTTAGAGTCACGATGCTTCCACTGCTCATTGCAAATGCGAATGCATTCGGTTTGGTGATTTGATCAAAAATATAGGTCGCAGAATGGGTCAGGGTTAGGAACAATTTAGGCAGGATTCTTTAATCAGCTAAAATTAACAAATTTATCATCCAAAGAAAGTTACTCAAATTACGTTGGAAAGATACATGACTAACAGTTTGGATATTACAAATCTGAGCACCAATGTTTCTCTTTCTAAAAGTACTGACACATGCACACATTTGATGACCAACAGAACAACAACATCTCGGCAGAGCGTTAATTTGGAAGAACTGTGCCGAAATATTAATTGACCTCATGATGAAAGGGAACATTAGTGATTGTTCCAAATATCATTTAGCTTATGGAGCTATTCTGTTCTTACAAGCTACTGGTAATGGGATCACTTCCTGGAATAGATGATTTTGCTGAATTCCCTTTACTTCAGGAAGTGGGACGATTCCAGTGAATCCTCAACAGGAATTCTCCATGAGTGGCAAGGATGACTGAGGAGTTTTCAGCTCACATACATTGCTGGGAAGAGGAACACGGAGAGGAAGGGAGCAACAGGCTGTTACTTCTCAGGAAGGGTACATTTCCTGCCTCTCTGAGTTGAATCACACAATAAAATTATCCAACCCCAAAATGGATTAAATGAGGTCTCTTTCGACAGTCTTTGAACTGTACGACTCCGTTGCATTCCCTTCTGCATTTAGTACATCATTGATGCAGAGCCAATACTTTCATAACAAATAGCCCATTAAATTTCAAGATGTGTTTACATGTTCCTGTACACTTTTAAAATACAACTTGTGATATCTTCATAATAACTGTATTTAAATTAATACATCTTCGTCTTAAATTTCTTGCCCAGTCTCTTCTCGCATACGAGATGAAATATCCATCAGGTTTTCACAAACTTAAAATCTTATATGGTCAATAAGAATATTTCTCATTCTCAGGCCTAAACATCTAATTGTACATATCATAATGCCTTCATCCCAAGAATGAGTAAAGAGAAACATCTTTGAAAAGTTTCAAAATCACTTTGTGTTTCACTTCAGTGGAATTACAACCCCACACAATCTATCAGATGTCGTCTCAGCAACGGCCTGTGCACACGCAGTAAAACATCCTTAAGATCAAACCCAATACTCTTTACAAGAAAAAAAGTAACATTGCATTTATTTTCCAAATCACGTGCTGCATCTACAGACTAACATGGTGTGATTTATGTACCAGGACACAGGTATCCCTTTACCACCGAGTTCTGCATTCTGCCTCCAGTTACATAGTTTATTTTTGTTTTATGGAGTATAGGTCTGCTTGATGAGCTGTAGGTTTGATATCCAGACGTTTCATTTCCTGGCTCAGTAACATCGTCAGTGGCGACCTCCAAGTGAAGCGAAGCTGTTGTCTCCTGCTTTCTATTTATATGTTTGTCCTGGATGGGGTTTCTGGGGTTTGTGGTGATGTCACTTCCTCTTCGTTTTCTGAGCACAGAGTATAGACTAAGATATGGGGGGATCGCTACCCGGTCAGAAATGTGGTATTTCAGATGCAGCAATGTGTTTGTGTATGGCGTTGTAGTTGGTGGGCCAGGCCTCTAGGAGTTCTCTGGCATGCCTTTGCCTAGCTTGTCCCAGGATAGATGTGTTGTCCCAATCGAAATGGTGTTATTTTTATCATCCGTGTGTAGGGCTATGATGGAGAAAGGGTCGTGTCTTTTTTATGGCTAGCTGGTGTTCGTGTATCCTGGTGGCTCACTTCCCGTTTGTCTTACGTGGTGTTTCTGGTGGTCCTTGCATGGAATTTTGTAGACGACGTTGGTTTTGTCCATGGGATGTACTTGGTCTTTTAAGTTTGTTAGTTTTTGTTTGAGAGTGTTGGTGGGTTTATGCTTCCTCTAAACACAAACTTCCCGTCACCGACATTGTGCCATTCTTTTTGCTGAAGGTTTGCTCACGACCCTTCCCTGTGTGTGTCCCATTGCAGACACCGTGTCAACGCTTGACATCTCATTGAATGACTATTCTGGTGTCTGAGAAAATTGAGCTCCAGTCCATTCAGCCCCTTCATCCAAATCAATAATCTAGATTGCAATCTGTTGGGGACCCTACACTGATCTCTGGGGAATTCCACTTGTGACAGCTTTCCAACCTGAAAATAAACAATAATCTCTACCTGTATTTCCTGGTAGGTAACCAGGGCTCCCCTTTTCCTGTGTAGCTGCCCAGAAAGGATGCATGGCCTCCTGCTGTGCTGTGCAGCTGATTGTCGATTTGTTTCTGATCTCAGAGATCCTCCTTCCGGCCATTTGTTGTCAGATGATCAGGTATAGTTCGTACCGTCAATGATCTTGATCCCTCAGAGTTTAAAAATGAGCACAGAGTATAGACTAAGATATGGGGGGATCGCTACCCGGTCAGAAATGTGGTCTTTCAGATGCAACAATAGAACCATTCTGCAATATCAGTTATGTGCTCAATTTACACCAGACAGACATTGAGGAAGAGGGGATGTTTCCTATTAGCCTGATTAAGATGTGTCCCCTTCACAACTTAATCATTAATTTAATTTTTGGCTGTTGGTGCTGTGTTGAAAAATTGTCGCAGTCACTACACGTTAAAATAAACTATTGTCTTTGATAGGCGACCTTATAGATGTTTATAAAATAACGAGGGGCATGGAAAGGATAAATAAGCACAGTCTTTTTCCTTGGGCAAGGGAGTCCAGAACTAGAGGCACAATTTTAAGGTGAGAGGGGAAAGATATCAAAGGGACCTAAGGGGTAACTTGTTCACATAGACTATGTGTATGGAATGAGCTGTCAGAGTAAGTGGTGGAGGCTGGTGTGATTACAATCCTCTGGCAGTGAGAGTCGTGAACCATGAGCCTTGTTTGATGGTAGGTGCTATAACAAAAGTACAGTGAGTGTGTGGGAGCAAAGAGCATACGATTACCCTTATGTTGACAGAGGAGGGAAGGTTATTGATATTTGTTCTGTATTGCTGGACATTTCTTCAGACCGCATACACTGCACTGAGCTGCGTGGTGAGCTCAGACCATGTTCAGTGGGTCTGGTGGTGTGGCCCCCTCGGGAAGAGAATGGTCCTCCTTTGTACGAGCCCTTCCACCAGGGCCGCCTTGCCCTTGTCGACAAACCGTCGTATATTTGCCCCTCATCTGACATGGTCGAGATAAACTGTGCAGGACAGCTCTGAACTGAGAAAGCTGAACGGTTTGCCCCTTGTCCTTTTAAACATGGCACCAGTGCTTGAGATCACAAATTATCCAGGGGCATACGAGCGATGGTGAGTACCTCCAGCCATAATGGATGGGAGAATCGGGCTGGCATTGAATGAGAGGGATACCATGTGGTGCGTGGGTAGTTAATGAGGTAAGTTCATAAAGGTAGCACCAGGAAACTAACACGACCTCGTGCAGACAATCCCTCTGTCACACTCAATGAAAATGTCACTGAAACAAGTTATTGTTAGATTCAGCCCAATGAATCGAAGTTGTACTGACCCTTCTCCAAGTTACAAAGCAGCAGAACAAATGCTCAACCAAATTTCTCCATCATCTGACCTCACACCAATATCACGTTCACCCATCCTTCCTGGAAACACTGGCTTAAGTTGCAGGATGCTGTGGAAATGTTTACATTTCAACATTCTGGAACCTGGGAACACATCCATCTCCCTCTCTGATATTTCTACTTCTGTAGAAAATTCTCTTGAACTCAATCCAGGAATTGAGGACTCATTGTCTCTCAATTTCGCCCTCTCTGTCTATACCCCAAACTCCTCCCATTTGTTGGTATTTAAACTGGGTCCCAGGCGATCACTCTCTGGCCGTCATGTTCACACCCACAGTACAGATATGGAGCTGTAAATGGATGGGAGCTGCACATTATGTCACTCCCAGCATGGGCTGCAAGTTTCCCCACGCTGGACAATGATCTAAAACAGTGTTACTGAGCAATGTACTGGGGTGGTGGACACAGTTCCACACCCTGGTCACATGTCTTACCTGGTTTTATAGATGAATGCACTACCGTGGTCTGCATACCTTTCCACTCTGGTAGATTGTGGTTTTCATTGTACAGTACATCCGCTCGATCTGCACAGTGCTCCATGCTGAAAACATTTCTGATCTGGCTTTATAGATCAAAGCACTGCTATGGTCTGCACAGTGTTCCACGCTGGAACGATTGCTGGGTTGTGTTGAGCAGTATGCGAGCCTGGTCTGCACAGTGCTTCATGCTGAACAGATATCGCCTCTGGATTTATGGTGTCAGGGCTGGTTCTTTGAGGTGGATTGAAAATGTGATATAACGAAACATTTCAGTCGATATGACAATGACTTTATTTTTGGTCTCATTCTTGTGATTGGACCCTCCAAATTCTGAATCCTCCGGTCAGTGCCATTCTTCAATCTACTTGCATATTTTGGCAACTTGTCCCATGAGTAATTGTCTAGTTCTAATGTGAATAACTATCCTGTCTATTTCGCTTGTCTTTGCCATTGTTCACCCTGGAGCATCAGGATGCGATAAACCTCAGTAAGGTCACTCTTCAGACTCAACGCTCCAGGGAACATAGCCGCAGACCATTCACACTATCCGTGTAGCTCAACATCACCCGCTACCTCAACATCAGCAACATAATTGTAAATCTTTACTGCACCCTTTCAAGTTTAACAACATCTTTTCTATAGTAGGGAGAACAAAATTCAAGGCAGTATTACAGAAGTGGCTGAACTTAATGAGTAGGCGAAAGTGAGTACTGAAGAAGCTGGAGTTTAGAGTCGAGAGTGTGGCTGGAAAAGCACAGCATGTCAAGCAGTATCCGATGAGCAGAATAGTCAATGTTTCGGGCAAAGGTCCTGCTGAAGGACTTTTGCTCAAAACATCGATTTTCATGCTCCTCGGATGCTGTCTGATCTAGCCTCCTTTTCCAGCACCACACTCTGAATCCAGTGTATATCTCAGATGGCCCTCTTCTTCAAAAATCGCAATTTCCCCCCCACATGGTCGACGATGCCCTGTCGCGTATCTTATCCACCTCCCACACCTCTATCTTCGAATCCCACCCCTCCTACTGCAACAGAAAAATAACATCCCTGTTCCACAACTTCCATCCCACAAAACCTCCAAATACAATGTATTTTCCTCCCCCATTTGCGCCACCTACAAACAGATCCCACCACCAGAGATATACTTCCCTCGCCACCCCTATCTGCATTCAATAAAGACCGTTCCCTCCGTGACTACCTCATCAGGTCAACACGCCCCACCAAAACACTCTCCCCTTGCAGTTCCTTCCCCTGGCACCGCAGAAATTGCAAAACCTGCGTCCTCACCTCCGCCCTCACCTCCACTCAAGGCCCAGCAGGTTCCTTCCATATCCATCTGGGTTTTACCTGCACTTCCAAACACAGCACCTACTGTATCCATTGCTCCCGATGTTGCCTCCGCCACATTGGGGAGACAGGACGCTAACATGCAGCACATTTCAGAGAACATCTACAGGACACTCGCACCAATCAACCCCACTGCCCCATGACCAAACATTTCAGTACACCATCCCACTCCGCCAAGATCCTGGGCCTCATCAACCACCACCCGCTCACCACCTGGAGGGAGATACCTGGAGGGAGAAAGCCCTATCTTCCACCTTGGGATCCTGCAACCACACGGGGTTTCACTAGTTTCATCATTTTCCTTTCCCAAACTTTATCCTCCCAACTCAGCATAGCCCCCATGACCTGCCCATCTTCTTTCCCACCTTTCTGCTCCAACCTCCTCTCCGACATATCACCTCCACTCCCAACTTCATCTAGCTATCACATTCTCAGCTACCTTCCCCCATTCCCATCCTCTTCCCATTTATCTCTCAGCACATTAGAGCGACAAGCCTCATTCCTGATGAAGGGCTGACACATGAAATGTGGATTCTTCTGCTCTTCGGATGCTGCCTGAAGGGCTTTGCTTTTCCAGCACCACATTCTCGACTCTGACCTCCAGCATCTGCTATCCTCACTTTCTCCCTTGAATTAGTGATTCCAGAAATTCCCGCCCCAGACATTTTATGCAGCCAGTCAGTTATTTTATCCCAGTCTCCTATTATAAACAGAGTGGAACTTATATAGCCTTGCACAGCTCTGGAAATTCTCCCAAATACAAAGAAATGGTAAAAAGACAGATTGAAATATTTATAGTCGGTCCGTCAGTAACTCTCATCCATTCCATCCAGACTGAGTAAATATTCCCTTTTATTATGGTATGAAATGTGATGTAAGGAAGGGGTTAACTGAACCTGTTTGTTCAGTGACTGTGGTTAATGTCAGTCCGCATGGATTGTAATTATTCCAGTGGAGGGTTTCCATCTTTTACTGATAAATGGGCACCGTCAACATGTTATTCCGCAGTATGAGTGGGAGCATCACCGACAGCCCTAACAGAGATCAGCAGCTCCATAGAAAGGGGGAAGAGAGGTTAGAATCTGAGAACATTTGACTGGAATATTCCAACAATGGATCCGAATCTGAAAACGTTAGACAGGAGTGTTCCAACAATGAACAGGGGTTTATCCAATTCTGTTTGGTATCTTTCTACATATTATGATTGGTTGTCGTTATCATTGCGGGTTTATTTTGCTCTTCGCATTATTCAATATATTTATTATCCTCTACTGTCTATCGTTGGTGTCCCTGGTAAGTCTCACTGTCCAGATATTTTTTCTACAAACCAGTTACGACTGTATTTCTGTTCCTTCATATAGAGTACAACTCTTACCAAAAATAGTGTTCCTGGTGATACTTTGAATCCAGTTCAATTCCTGTCTCCCTCCTTGCATCTGGCGGTGTTACTCATGGGTCTCTATGTTGACCTACTCACTTTCAGATGTGAGCCATCGACGCTCTGCCATTGTTATTTAAATATTGGGATTGTGGAGGTCATTGTCCTCTATTGTGTTTACAAACTCCATTTCCTCACAGGGATTCCATCCCATCCCTGGCCAACATTTTTTTTTCATTCATTTGTGGGACTTGAGTGTTGCTGGCTGGCCAGCATTTACAGCACAACTCTATTTGCCCTTGAGAAGGTGAGGGTGAGCTGCCTTCTTGAATCGCTGCAGTCCACTTGCTGTTGGTTGACCCACAATGCCAGTAGGGAGAGAATTCCAGGATTTTGACCCAACGACTGTGAAGGAACAGCAGTATATTTCAAATCAGCGCGATAAGTGGCTTGCGGCGGGGTGGCGGGCGGGGGGGGGGAGGGGGGGGGGAGTGGCGGGAGGAGGTGAAACATGCAGAAATTTGACACAGACAAATCACAACATTGGTGATCCCTTTGGCCATGAGCTGATTCCAGACACCATGCCCTGACCATTATTAACTTTAACTACTCACTGCTCCAGAATATACTTCACTGACTTAACCCATCGGCTGTTTGAACCTTGAGCTGTGAAATACAGACTTACTGATGACAACAATCTGCTGCTGACACTCTCGGGTTGAAACCTGCAGAAACAAATCTGCTTCGAACTCATCCCAAAATCCCATTCATCTGACATTCCTACACACGCTGATCTATATCACTATTGTGTCTGGCAATAACTCACCTGTCCATGAAACGTCTCTTAGTCTCTTTGTTTCGGTGACCCAAATCCCGGCAGTTGTTCATATTTGACCTGGTTTCCTTCAAGTGCATTTTCTCTCAAGCAATGACTTTCATATTCAACCACCCCAAATGCACGCCCCCCACCACACACACACACGCACACACACACACACACACATCTTCCCCTGCTGTATGTATTTGATATGTGCATCGTTCCCATATGATAGTAATGTTAGCAATACTGAAATTTGAAATTTTGAAATTTGGATAAGGGTATTAAAAACCAAAACAATCTATGACACTCTTAGAGAGATTCTTACCTGGGAAGAGTTAAAAAAAAACTCAGTTTCTGCAGTCAAGAGAACTCGTGTGGAAGAGCAGAGAGATAAAATGGCAAGGCTAGAAGCTGAAATGGCTAATGATTAGCAGTTGGTCCATAAATCAAAGTTTGTCTTCTGTGAGGGATGGAGAAGAATGTGAGAGATCTTAAAATATATACCTGAGAGAGTATGGTTTACTGGCATAGGCCAGGAGTAGCAGGGAAAGAGGTTTCAGCATTGAGCGGTGCAAAAACATGTAAATCTTGTAAGCTGAGACATGAGGAGACATGTCGTTGAGAAGGACTATTGGAGAGATGCAATTTGCTCCATGATGTGATGTGTGGTTGGAGTGTCCGGTTAAACTATCAACAGAAATATTTTACAATTGGGCCTTGAGCTTGGTGTTGGCGTTACAACATTTCAGCATTTAACTTCCAAATAATGTGCCCGAGACAAATCTACATACGATCATAACTCCTAAACGTTTTTGGAGAAATTTAGGGAGAAAACTTCTGGGCTATTCAGATAGATGTTATTATTATTGCCATTCAGGTTGGAAGTTATACAGGTGACAGGACGAGAAACCGTACTTGCTGCCAAGTTGTCGAGACTTGGATGAAGAAAGAAAGAGGCGTGCTGTGGCCTGAGTAAACTGACTGAAATAAAATGGAGTTGCGAATGTTTACATGCTTAGTGTCAATACAAGATATATGTATTGTAGTCTACTGAAACAGTAAGAATAAGGAGTTTAAAATGAAGTCACTTTTGCATATTGATTGTTCATTTTTTTTTCAAACGGAGGGCTGTGACTTCTATGATCTGGAACTTTCCAGGCAGGGCTGGTGACATATCCATCATTTCCCATTATGTTGACATCAATGTCACCATTCAGAGACGGAGGATATATATGGTGGATGAGGTGAATACAATGTTTTCTCCGACAGCAGGGAACTGCCGAGTGTATCCTTGTTTTCCCAGTAAAGCGGGATTCCCAATGATGTACATGGCTCTGCGGGTCCACATGTAATTGAGGAGATGGAAGGGAACTGAAGGACATCTCACTCCATTAATGTTACAGTGCGCCCATGCACAGTACAAAATGTTGGTTGATATCCACTGTCCTGGCAGCAGCCATAGCCTCTTCATTCAGACGCAGTCAGATCATTCCTTCATCATTGGTCTCCATGTAGAAAGAAATTAATGTATCGTAAAGGCCGTCCCCTGACTACATGTTTCAAAACACTGTCCCCACTGCCAACCAACAACATCAAAATATCCGGTATGTACTGAGAGCAATTAGGCCACTGGAAATGTCACGGCGCAGACCATCAGGGAGATAGAGCAAAACCTCACATGTCTGAACGGGTCTGAGTGAACTCCCCAATACACAGTGTTACTAAGCCCAGTAATCTCTCTCCATTTCAGTAACATACTCCCTTCCATCCTTCCTGTAAACGTCATGACAGGTCATATCATGTTATATTCCATGGCCTCGCTTGATAATTTAATGTCTTGCTTATCACAGAGTCATCACAAAACTTAGCAGTAGTACATCTGTTCCATCCTCCTGATCGTTGATATATGTTGTAAATAGTTGAGGACCCAGCACTGGTAACTGTTTGACTCTACTGATGACGTTCTGTCAAACTTATTTAGACTGATTTATCGGAGTGCCTGCTTCCTGTTTGATAACCAGTCCACCCCTGTTCCTGTGTACCACATTCGATGGGCTAAATAAGAACAAGGAACACCAGTCAGTAATTCATCCGCTCCAGCTTGCTCCACTACTGAATGCAAACATGGCTGATGTCATCGCCACCTCTGTTCCACTTTCCTGCCGATCTCCATCCTGAAACCCTGGTCAGTTGTTGTTGAGGCCTCATTCCTGAAGAAGGGCTTATGCCCGAAACGTCGATTCTCCTGTTCCCTGGATGCTGCATGACCTGCTGCGCTTTTCCAGCAACACATTTTCAGCTCTGATCTCCAGCATCTGCAGACCTCATTTTCTCCTCATAATTTTCTATCCTGTAAACCGAGTAATAATATTGATGACAAATAGTTAAGGCATGAATACTAAAATCTGTGGCATCCCACAGGATATATTTGTCAAAAGAAAATGACACATTTATTCAATCTGATTGCATTTTGTTGGTTCACCAATCCTCCATGCAAGAATAAATTACTCCTAAACCCATGTTTTCTGATCTTATTGCTTACTCTTTGGAGAAGCGATATATTGAATCCCTTCTGAAAGAACAGATATAGTCCATCTCCAGGATTCCCACTATCCACCTTGTTCGTCACGTGTTTAAATAACTCAAGCAAACCATCCAAACACGATTTAGCCTTCGTAAACCATGTTGACTCGGACGGAGTGTGGTTTAACTTTGCAAATGTCCTGAACAATGGATTCTAATAATTTGGCTTAAGTTACTATAGTTTATCATTAAACTTTACTCCCTAACGTATACCATTAATACAAGTTCTTCCCTTTCGAAAACCTTTCCGTTTTCTTTGAATTCCTGTGTAACAGGCACAAGGCTTTAAGATATCTGCTCCAATTGCTGTGTAAGAGCCATGTGTGGCTGAATGGACTCATCATCCTGCTGGTGTACAAACTCGATGGGCTGACGTCTTTCTGGTGTTCCCATGTTGTCGTCTCCAAGGCCAGAATGACCTCCTCCCGTTGATGTGTGAGAGGGTTGGGAGATTTTGGAATCTTCCTGTTGCTGTGTAACAGCTCGAGTGGAGGATGGGTCTTCTCATATTCCTCCATAATAGGCTGGAGAAACTGAACAGTCTCCTCATGCATCCTTGAGATGGGACCGAGGGAGAATTGGTCTTCTCCTGTTCCCTTTCAACAGACACGTGTCTGAATTACCTCCTCCTTTCTCATAAAAACGTCTCAGATAGATTGTATCCTTATCCAATTCATTTGCAATAGGCTCAGTGGAGCTGAATGGCCTCTTGTTATCCGAGTGTAACAATCTCCAGTCGCTGTGTGGTCTCTTCTTGTTCCTGCGTAACAGGTTTGAGGAGGCTGAATGGACTGATCCCGTTGCTGTGTAATAAGATACCTTTCCGTTATCGCCTACTCTGGGTTCAGTGTTATAGGCTCGAGTGGCTGATTGGCCTCTCCCTGTAACTACACATCAAACTCCAGGGGCTGAATTGCCTCGTCCTGTTCTGGTGTAACAAGGCCTGAATATCCTTCTGTTGTTCCTGTGTAATAGCCTAGAGAATGACATGCATTTCTCCATTATGTGTGTAATTGGCTTCTGTTTCTGACTCCTTCTCGTCATCTATTCTGAAATAGAATCATCTTTCATTCTTGTAAAGTCCAATGTGTATTAGATGAACCTGACCATCCTTTCATTATAAACTAATAGCCTCATTCCACGAATCAGTTAAGGGAACCATCTCAGAACTGCTTCCAAAGTAACAATGTCCTTTTTCAGTGAGGAGATTAAATCTGTACACACTACTCCAGATGTGCTCTCATTAAGATCCTGTACAGCAACAGCAACGCTTCACCAGCCTGCTGTAAGATTCCCACCCAGGTAAGAGCAGTCTCAGCTGTCTGGAGGAATACACAGCATTGTTGAAAGATCTTTGTCCTTCTCTACTCCACCAGCATAACGGAAGCACTGAAGAAAATCTCACAATAAAGCTTGAGAAGAGCATAAATGATGTGGCGAGATGATTTCTACCGTTACTCTCCCAGAACCAACTTCACTGAGATTTCACTGAATCATATAAAGTGGAGCTCAGAAACAGCAATGAGAAGCAAACATTGATGGGATTTATATGTCAAAGTGAAAGCTGCAATACCAATGTCGGGCATGTTATAAAACAGGAAATGGGATCTATTCGTTTCTGTGTAATGCAGTAATAATGTACTGTTAAAATTATATCTAAGCTGTGCTAACCCAACTGAATGCTAATGTTGGGAAAAATGGATTTAGTGAGCATGCGTGAGATGATTTGCATTAACATTATTTCTAGCACCGAGATCAGGTTATTTAGGAATTGGTGTTGGATGATCAGAATAGCTAATTGAAAACTTTGCTGCAAATGACCTTTTGGAAACAGTGAACTCAACTTTTTATTTGAAATTAGATTCACTACAGTACGGAAACAGGCCCTTCGGGCCAAAAAGTCCACTTCAACCCTCCAAAGAGTATTCCACCCAAACCGGTGTCCCTCTAATTAATTCACCTAATGCTATGGGCAGTTTAATATGGCCAATTCACCTGACCTGCACATCTTTGGACTGTGGAGGGAACCGGAGTATCCAGAAGAATCCCACGCAGACACGGGGATAATGTGTAAACTCCACGCAGACAGTCTCTCGAGACTGGAATCAAACCGGGGTCTTTGTTGTTGTTAGGCAGCAGTGCTCGACGATGAGCCGCCATGTTGTCTCTTTTGGTTTTCCGATATCTGAGTACACAGCAGTTTTTTTTTTTGTTTTCTTTGAAGTAACAATTATGAATCTGAGTCACACAAGCCATAAAGGTGTGAGGCGAAAGTAAATACTGCTAACGGTGGCGATCAGAGTCGAAGAATGTGGTGCTAGAAAAGCACAGCCGGTCAGCCAGCATATTAGTAGCATGAGAATCGATGTATCAGGCATAGGCCCTTCATCAGGAATGAGGCTTATGGGCCAAGGGGGCTGCGAGATAAATGTGAAGGGGGTGTGGTGGGTTGAAAGTGATAGGTGATGAAGGGAGACAGAACGCCTCATCTACTGCATCCATTAAACCCGATTTGATCTTCTCTACATCAGCAAGACAGAACGTTAACTTGTGATCGTTTCAGAAACCATCTCTGGTACAGTCACACAGACCAACTTCACCACCTTGTGGTTGAAACCTTTAACTCCTCCTCCCACTCTACCAAGGACATGTAGATCCTGGGCCTCCTCTATTGCCAAACCCTAACTACCTGAGTAATGGAGGAAGTACGCCTTATCGTCCACAATGGGACCCTCGAACCACACGGGACCAATGTGGATTTCACCAATTTCCCCATTTCCCCCTTTCCAATTCATGCCAATCCAACCTTTCAACTAGGCACCATCCTCTTGAATGTTCCTATGTGTCCATCTCCCTTCCCACCTATCCATTCCACCCTCCTCTCCGACCTATCACTTGCACACGCACCCCTCATCTACCTATTAGGTCAAAGGAAGCACCTGAGAAAAACGTCAGGCATTGTCGTAAACCAGTGGATTCACAAAAATGTAGGACCCAGCAAAGGAGGACAAAAATACTGAGAAAAACATCATAAAGAGAAAAAGCATGCAAACATAATAACAACATATAAATTGCTAAAAAGCTTCTATCAATGTGAAACAAAAATAAAAACAAGGTCAAATGTGGAACACTGAGTGTGCGGACAGCATAATCTATTATAAGGAACAGAGACGTTACAGGGAATAGATACAGTTTCTTACTGTCTGTCTTCATGGAAGAATATCCAGAAATTCTCCTAGAAATACCAAGTGACCATGGGACTTGTGTAAGTAAAGTCTAAGATCGTGCTTATCAGTGATGAGGTAGCATTTGAAAAGACAGCTGGATTGAGTTTTGAAAAATCAGACAGACCAGATTTACTACATACATAAATGTCAGTGGAAGGAGCAATAGTCATATTGGTTGCATTACGGATTTTCACATTATTTTCTGACACATTTCAGAAAGACAGGTAGCCAATCAGGATAAGGGACAGTTATAAATATTATCTGCCAGTTTAAAAAAGAATGAATATGGAGAGTGGTGAACTACAGGCCAGGTAACCTGTCATCTGAAGAACATTCCACTAGATATATAGAAGGTAATGGCAAAACTGGGGGGGGGGGGGGGGTTAGATAATGCATCGATGAAAAGAAAACCGTAAATTCTGGAAAGGGTGAAATTCTGGAAAGGGTGAAAATAGATAAGTCCCCTGGGCCTGATGGCATTTATCCTAGGATTCTCTGGGAAGCAAGGGAGGAGATTGCAGAGCCATTGGCCTTGATTTTTATGTCCTCGTTGTCTACAGGAGTAGTGCCAGAAGATTGGAGGTTATCAAATGTGGTTCCCTTGTTCAAGAAGGGGAGTAGGGATAACCCTTAACTATAGGCCGGTGAGTCTCACTTCTGTTGTGGGCAAAGTCTTAGAGAGAATTGTAAGGGAAGGACTTATGAACATCTGGATAGGAATAATGTGATCAAGGATAGTCAGCATGGTTTTGTGAAGGGCAGGTCGTGCCTCACAAACCTTATTGAATTCTTTGAGAAGGTGACTAAGGAGGTGGACGAGGGGAAAGCGGTAGATGTGGTGTATATGGATTTTAGTAAGGCGTTTGATAAGGTTCCCCATGGTAGACTACTGCAAGAAATACGGAGGTATAGCATTGAGGGTGAGTTGGAGGTTTGGATTAGGAGTTGGCTGGCTGGAAAAAGACAGAGGGTAGTAGTTGATGGCAAAGTTCATCTTGGAGTGCCGTCACTAGCTGTGTTCCGCAAGGATCTGTTTTGGTACCATTGATGTTTGTCATTTTTATAAATGACCTGGAGGAGGGGTTAGAAGGTTGGGTGAGCAAGTTTGCGGATGATACGAAAGTCGGAGGAATTGGAGACAGTGAGGAAGGATGTGGCAGGTTACAGCGGGATATAGATAAGCTGCAGAGCTGGGCAGAAAGGTGGCAAATAGAGTTCAATTTAGCTAAGTGTGAGGTGATTCACTTTGGTAAGAGTAACAAAAAGATGGGGTACTGGGCTAATGGTCGGATACTTGGTAGTGTGGATGAGCAGAGGGATCTTGGTGTCCATGTAGACAGATCTTTGAAAGTTGCCACCCAGGTAAATAGTGCGGTGAAGAAGGCATATGGCGTACTGGCTTTTATTGGTAGAGGAATTGAGTTCCGGAGTCCTGAGGTCATGTTGCAGTTGTATAAGACTCTGGTGCGGCCACATCTGGAGTATTGTGTGCAGTTTTGGTCGCCATACTATAGGAAGGATGTGGAGGCACTGGAACGGCTGCAGAGGAGGTTTACCAGGATGTTGCCTGGTATGGTAGGACGATCGTATGAGGAAAGGCTGAGGCACTTGGGGCTGTTTTCATTGGAGAAAAGAAGGTTTAGGGGTGACTTGATAGAGGTGTACAAGATGATTAGGGGTTTAGATAGGGTTGACAGTGAGAATCTTTTTCCATGTATGGAGTCAGCTATTATAAGGAGGCATAGCTTTAAATTAAGGAGGGGGGTAGGTATAGGACAGATGTTAGTGGTAGGTTCTTTACTCAGCGAGTCGTGAGTTCATGGAATGCCCTGCCAGTAGCAGTGGTGTACTCTCCCTCATTATGGGCATTTAAGCGGGCATTGGATAGGCATATGGAGGATAGTGGGCTATTGTAGGTGAAGTGGGCTTGGATCGGCGCAACATCGAGGGCCGAAGGGCCTGTACTGCGCTGTATTCTTCTATGTTCTATGTTCTATAAGTGGCTAACATTGTTTTGGGCATGTTTGGAAGATGATGCTTGTAGCAATGAGGAACCAATGGATAACGTTTTGTTGGATATTCAGGAGGTTTTGTTTTAAGAACCCACACACTCGTATCATAAGAAAAAATAAAGAAAACTGTATTGGGAAGAACATATTCAAATTGGAAAGTACAAATTAGGTTTACATTCATGTGAATGTAATTGGAATAGCATGTTGCTGAGACTAAACTTACAATATTGCATACCGTTTTGGAGTCCCTATCTAAGAAAGGATATACTGAGTACAGAGGAACTGCAAAAGGCATTCTACAGATTAATCCCTAAAATGGCAAGGTTGTCTGATTGGGAAACTCAGCCTGTAATCTCGAATTTGAAGTAATGAGAGACAATCGTAGTGAACCTTAGAAACTTACAAACATAGAGGGGGCTGAATAATAGAGGGACATGGAGAAGTGCATGCAGGCACGATGAGGTAGAATCCCATGATATTCTACACGGACAACAAGTTGAACAGAATAATCAGTAAACAGTTAGCGTCCATCAGAAACCAAGGGATCGAAGGTGTGTGCGAAGGTGGAGAACATTGAGAGATTGTGACATGAGAGCTTCACGTCTGTTTTACCTATGTGAAGGAGGAAGCAGGTACAGAATTCGAGAGGATGGATGGGGAAGCTCTTGAACAGATTGATATAATATGCGAGCAGGAATTTGATGCTTTGGCTGGTAGAAAATTGAACTGATTGCCAGGTCTGAATGAGTTGTATCACAGGCTGCTGTTGCAGACAAGGGAATAAAGACACTGACTGAAAAAAAAAAGAATCTGACCATAGGGGATGTGCCAGAGGACTGGGGAACACCTAATATGATTCCACTTTACAGTAAGGGTGGGATAGATAGACGAGTGAGTGTTAGATCACTGTTTGGGAAACTACTGGAGAAAATAGGGAAGGAGAACATCAGAATGGCAAGGTTTGATCAGGGATAATCATCATGACTTCATCATCCGGAAGTCACACCTAACGAATTTGAATTCGTTTGAGGAGGCCGTTTAATTAGTTTTGCAGCAAGGACTTTGACAAAGCGCCACATGGGGAAGTGAAAAATAAAGTAAAATCTCATGGAATCAAGGATAACCTGACAAGTTAACACGAAAATTGTCTAAGTGGCAGGAGTCAGAGGGTGGTGGGCGAAGGGTGTTTGTGCGACTTGAGTCCAGCGTCCCCTGGTGTACCACAGGGATCAGTGCTGTGTCCCTTATTATTTGTAGTATTCATAAATGGTGCAGATGTGAATGGAGGGAGGTGGGTGGAGGGGGTGGGGGTTGTAATAAATAAGTTGGTGTTTGCGTGGTTGGTTGGTAGTGAGGAGGAAGGTCTTATGTCACAGAAAGATACACATAGATTGGTCAGATGGGCAGATCAATGGCAGATGGAATGTAAACCTAATAAATATGAGGTGATGCACTTTGGAAGAAGGAACCAGACGGGGAGGACTCAATGAATGGCAGCACACTAGGCGGTTCAGAGGGTGCTTCTCCAAACATCCCTGAATGGGACTGGACAGGGTAATACGTTAGTTAAGAAGTGGACCTTGGGTGCAGCAATTATTAACTGGGGCGTAGATTATAAGAGCTATACAGGGCTTTGATGAGGCCAAGATGGAGTATACTGTGTGTAATTCTGGGAACCACATTTTGGGAGTGACGTGATGGTACTGGAGGGTGTGCAGAGAAGATTCACCAGGATATTCCCTGGATTCGAGCATATCAGCTATGGAGAGAGGCTGGACAAGCTCGAGTTGTTTATTTTGGAGCAGAGGATACTGAGGGGGATGAGATTCATAAGGACAGAATGATGAGAAGCATGGACACTGAAGATAGACAGTAGCTGTTCCTTTTAGTCAGAGGGCCAAGAACAAGGGAACACACTTGTAAAGTGAAGGGTTTGAGGTTCAGTGAGGATGAAAAGATAGTTGTTTTTTCACTCTGAGTGTATTAGGGTCAGGAATTTACTTCCTGAGAGGAGAGTTATCACGGATAGCCTCACAGCCATTAAAAAGTGCTTGGACGAGAAATTGGAATTGTCATAATATTCCAGGCTATGGGTCTGGTGTAGGAAAGTGGGACTACCGTAGATCGTGCTGTATTTCTGACAGTACAGAATATATACTCCTGTGAGTGTATGGCTGTGCAAGGTTAGTCACTGAGCAGCCTAAGGCAGGAATGGATGAGTTTCTGAAGAGTATATTCACAAGGGCTATAAGAGCGAACTGTAATAGCTTGTTAAATCATGCCAATGTGAAGAAGTATGAGAAAACAATTGCAGCTTCCTTACAATCTGAGACCAGAGAACAGGAATGGGGAACAGGGAAATGGCAGACCTATGAAACCACTACCTCAGTTCTGTCTTCACAGAACTTTCTAACAATACTAGGAAAACGAAGTATTGTGTGGGAAAATGATACAGTACATGGAACATAGAACATGGGAAGTAAATGGTTTTGCAGAAATTATTGGGAGTGAAAGTAATGGCCATAGACAACACTAATATGGATTTATGAAATGGGCATTATGTTTGAGAAGCAGACTGGGAGACAAATGAAACAGAAGCAATGAATGCAAAACATTTGCATTTTCAGACAAAAATTGGTAAAGCTCCAAGCCCAGTTAACAAAATTAAATCTTAATGGATTGGGGCGAATATATGGACATGTTCCTAGAATGGGACAGGTGGCAGGAAAGAGTGAATAGAAATAAACAGACTCGTCAAGCAACAGCCTGACATTGTCTGAAAGGTATGATTCTGTGAATAAGACCATGTCACAGACACCCCATCAACTTCCCCAGATATCTCCTGTCTCACCAGCAGGACAGACACAGCAGACATGGCGGCGCAGTGGGATACAGTTGGAAGGGAATTGCTCTGGAAATCCTCAACAGTGACTCCGTACCCCATGATGTCTCATGGTGATCTTTTACACATGGGAAAGGAAACCTCCTGCTGATTACCATGTACCAGCCTCTTCCAACTGATGAGTCAGTACTCCTCCATGCTGAACAACACCTGGAGGAAGCACTGAGGGTGGAAAGGTACTCTGGGTGGGGGATTTCAATGTCCACCACCAAGAGTAGCTCTGCAGCAACATTACTGATTAAGCTGGTCGGGTCCTAAATGATATAACTGCTAGACTGGGTCTATGGCAGGTGATGAAGGAACTAACAAGATGAAAATACATCCTTGACCACATCCTTACTAATCTGCCAGCCGTAGAACTACCTGCCCATGCCAGTATCGGTTAGAGTGACCACCGTGCAATCATTGTGGAGACAAAGTCACACCTTCACATTGAGAATACCACCATCATTTTCAGTGGCACTATCACCATGCTAAATAAGACAGACTTCAAACACATCTAGCAGCTCAAGTCTGGGTTTCCATAAGGTGCTGTGGGTCAGCAATAGCAGCAGAATTGTATTCCAGCGCAACCTCATGGCCTCGCAGATCCCCCTCACAACAATTACCATCAAGATGGAGGATCAACCTTGGTTCAATGGAGTGTGCAGGATGGCAGGAGCAGCACCCGGCATACCTGAAAATGAGGTGTCAGCCTGGTGACGCCACCAAACAGGACAACGTGTGTGCCAAACAGCATAGGCAGTAAGTGATAGACAGAGCTACGTGATCCCACATGCAACGGGTCAGATCTAAGCTCTGCTGTCCTTCCACTTCTTGTTGAGAATAGTTATGGACAATTAACCAAGTCATTGGAGGAGGAGATTCCACAAATATCCCCATCCTTAATGATGGACGAGCCCAGCCCCTCAGTGCAAATGATAAGGCTGATGCATTGGAATGCAATCTTCAGTCAGAAATGCTGAGTGGATGATCCATCTCAGCCTCTTCCAGTGGTCCTCACTAATTCAGTTACCAGTCATCAGTCAATTCGATTCAGTCCACGCGATATCCAGATTCATCCAGATTCAGTTGGAGACACTGGATACTCCAAAGGGTACATACCCTGACAACATTCTGGCAATAGTACTGAAAACATGTACTGCAGAACTTGTCACCTACCCAGCTAAACTGTTCCAGTATCGTCACAACAACATTTACCCGATTACATGGAAAACTACCCAAGTATCTCCTACACATAAAAAAGCAGAAAAAATCCAATCCGGCCAATTACCAACCCATCAGTCTACTCTCGGACATCAGTGAAGTGATGGAAGGTGTCAGTGCCTTCAAGCAGCACCTGCTCAGCATTAACCTGATCAATGACGCTCAGTTTGGGTTCCACCAGGGTCATTCAGCTCCTGACCTCATTACCTTGGTTCAAGCGTGGACAAAAGAGCTGAATTCCAGAGGTGGGGTGAGAGTGACAGCCCTTTAAAACAAGGCTGCCTCCGACCAAGTGTGGCATTAAGGCACCTTAGCAAATCTGGAACCAATGGGTATCAGGGGCAAACTCCCCGCTGGTTAGAATCATACCTGACAAATAGGAAAATGGTCATAGTTGATAAAAGTTACTCAACCAAGCTCCAGGAGAAGTCTGTAGGAGTCCCTCAGGCAGTAGCCTCGGCCCAAACATCTTCAGGGCTGCTTCATCAATGACCTTCCCTCCATTTTATGGTCAGAAGTGGGGATGTTTGCCAATGATTGCACCATGTTCGGCAACATTTGTGGGTCCTCATATACTGAAGCAGTCCATGTCCAAATGCGGCAAGACCTGGACAGTATCCAGGCTGACAAGTTGTAAGTAATATTCACGCCACACAAATGCCAGACCATGACCATCACCACTAAAATACACTCTAACCACTCCCACTTGGCATTTAATGGTGTTACCATCACTGGATCCACAGTGGGCTGCAGCAGTTCAACAAGGCAGCTCACCCCCACCTTCTCAAGGGGCAACCAGGGACAGGCAATAAATGCTGGCCAAGCCAGTCACACGCAGATTCAGGAAATAAATAAATTGAAAAACAACATTTCTTTTAACAGAGGAAGTTTGCTGAGGTATCAAAGGGATCGCTGCTCAGGCCCCAGCTGTTCACAATATCCATTAAACATGGGTGGAGATCTCAGTGAGATATATAAACCTCTGACAGGGTGAGAAAGATTGGAAGCAGGGATGATAATTCCCCAGGCTGTGGTGTCTAAAACAAGGGGCCACAGTATCAGGTACAGATAGGAAATTCTGCATGAGATGAGAATAAATGTCTGCCCTCAGAGACTGGTGAACCTGGGGAATTCGCTTAGTGTCCTGGTAGCTAACACACTGAATATAAATAAGGAGTTAGAGACAGTAAAGGGATGGTGGGAGAGCAGGAGAACCATGTGGAAATAAAGGGCCAGGTATCATTATATTGAATTGGATAGCAAACTCGATAGACCAAAGGGACGTCTGCACTTCCTATTTTATAGCTTCCCAAGGTTAATCACATTAAGAGATGAGTACAGTGTGTGGAAAAAGTGCATTGAGGAGATATTTGAACATGAACTGGAATGCGGAAGGCTCAATGTGTTGTATGGCCTACTCCATTCCCGATGTTTCTGTGCAGTCTGGAAATGTTGTCACAAGCTCTCAGATGTTAGGAAGGAGGTCTCTGCAGGGTCAACAGGACTGTGTTTCTCATTCTCTTTTCCGATACTGAGGCTGGGGCCGGGTATTCTGTCTGATTTTATCCTTTAGATCTCAGAACAGTTTGATACAATAGAATGTCTTGGTTGTCCGATTCAGAGATCATTGAAAAGTTTATTACATGTCAGTGTATTTGCGGTCACGTTTAGGTCAGGCCAGGAAAGCACGGCAGATTCACTTCCTGAAAGTACATTTGCGAAACAAATTGGTGTTTACAATCGACATTGGCTTGAAGGTCACTATTACGGACACCAGATTTTGCATCTTACTATTTTGTCAATTGTTTTTAACTTCCACCAGCTGCCAGAGCATTAGCCTGGTCTGGATTAGTAATCCAGTGACATTTCCACAGCAGCACCACCTCCACATCACCTGTCGGAAACAACACTGAGTAAGATATTTCTGTGTTGCTTGACAGCTCTGTCAAAGAGAACTCCTACCAATTTGACTGTCGTGGTGGGACTGAGGTGTGGTAATTGGTCAGATTGTAATTATACACTTCTTAGGAACTGGACATAGTTTAGTAATGTTCCACATTACCAGGGAGATGTCAGAGTTGGAGCTGGAATGAAAGAACTTCCCCAGGGACACGGCTTGTTGTGCAGCACAGGTCTTCAGTCCTATTGCAGGAATGGGGTCAGGGCCCATTGCCTTTGTCGTATATACTGTGTTCAAGTGTTTCTTCATGTCACGTGCAGCGAATCGAATTGGTTGAACACTGCCATCTGTGATTCTGTGGATATCATGACGAGGGTGAGGTGGATCATGGACGCAACACTTCTGGCTGAGGATAGTGCAGATACCACATCCTGGTCCTTTACACTGATGTGCAGAGCTGTTCGATTACTTAGGATGGGGATATTTGTGGACCCCTTTGCTCCAGTTATTTGTTTAATCGTCCATCACCATTTATGACAGAATGTGCCAGGACTGCGGAGCTTTGATCAGATCTGTTGGTCAAGTGTGGTAGCTTTAATGGGTTCGCATCAGGTTTAGGTTCACGTGGTTCTGACCCAGTCATGTTCACCGACAGTCATCACTGAAACATAGATCATATTGATGGCAATGGCAGACTGAGGAAATTATCCTAGGGAAAATGTTACAGGTTGTGGTTGAATGCTGTTCTGCTTCTCCTGCTGTGGTCGACAGCACTACATGAATACGCAGTTTCGAGCTGCATTATCTGCAATGCAATTCTGCTGTCTGTCCCTCAATTCTCACTGAGACCCATTCACCCATCAGCCCTGTACTCAGTGACCTAACCTGGTTTCTGATGTGGTAACACTTCCATTTTCGTACTCTCATTCTGCTGATGGTCTCTCCCTGGTTCATGCTTCCAATCTGACACATTCTGCCAAATCAATTAACTGGTTTTAATTCAATTGTTTAATTCTTCTGAATCTTTTTTCCTTGAATAATACCATCTTCTGTGTTTAAAGTGAATGCCTTTCTCTCTGTTTCTCACCCTGACCACGATTAACAGCTCTGTAGTGTCAGTGATACCAGCCTTAATTAGTTTCAGGGTCAATGAATTATCTGGATTCCCAATCATCTTTACACATTGTATGTTTCCTCTTTTGGTTTGATGCCTTATCACTCATGGTTGCCTTGTCCTCCCATGAGTATGTTTCATCTTATTTGGGATGAATTTCTGATATCCTCCAAATTATCCACAGAAATTCCTGTTTTTGCTGCTCCATGGTCTGCTCTGCTCGGCTCCCCTTCCAATTAACTCTGACCAGCTCCTCCCACATGTCTTTGTACTTATGTTACTCAATTATAATCACATTGCATCAAGAAGCGAGCAATAGATATAAATTGAAAGAAGGAGTTTTGAGAGAAGAGACGCAAAGAGTAATTGGTAAATTTCTTAACTAGATACCAAGCGAGAAAGAGCGAGACAACATAGATGCGGAAACGTGAAAAACTAGATTATCGAAAGAAGTAGATGTACATCCTTCAATGTGTTGGCAATTCCTGTGTGGTGTGGTGCTTTGTACAGTGCATGTACAACAGAATAATGTGTTCAAATGCTGGGTCTGATGCCAGAATTTTTCTCTCCAATAATATGACAGGCACTAGCTTTGAAAAGAACCCAACAGGCCAATATATTTAAATCTGGTAGAAAGGGGATGAACTGAAATAAGTAGTGACACCAGAAGCAAGATTTATAACACACATCCTGATAATCATGAGAGATTGGAGTAGAGAATTCGAGAAAAGGAGGGAACGTTGAAAGAAGGGGAATATATCATTTTTGATGAGAATCAAATGATGTTTTAATGTTTTATAAATTTTATGCATCATACGCATCACTTTTCGTTAACTGTATCTCTGTTGTTCATTTAGAATGTGTTGTGTACATCTGAAAAATTACACATACCTGCACAAACACATTACCTAAACAGTGTATATAAAATCATTTTCCCACCATTGAAATGGTCCTGTAGTCGTGTTACCAGGATGCATGAACACTAACTGGCCACCAAAAGACATGACCCATTATCATTATGTTCCAGACAAAGAAGGGCAACACTTTGATTGGGACAACACACACACATACTAAGACACACAAGGATGTTCTGAGAGAAATGGAATTCTGAACAGACGTCCATCAATAAACACAGCAATTTAGATCCTATCTACCTTTTCTTGTAAAACAATGGAACCGGAAATGACATCAAACCTCTTAAGAAACCAAGACCTATAAAATGAGAGGCGCGACATACCACGAGCGCTTCAGCGGAGACTCTCACTGATGATGTTACCTAGTCAAAGTGCCGAAACATCTGAAAACACACCTTCAAGCACAGCGAGCTAACTTGCATACATACAAACTGTTATTTTTTTTTGTTGGAATTTGGGAGCTCATTGTCACTCATGTATTAACAGATTACGAGGTGAGGTGAGCTTTTCTGGGTTTGTGGTTTTAATTAACAGAAGGGCTCGACATTGATGTTTTAATAGTTTGGGGCCTTGTCGTATGGAATTTGGACAGATTTGAACAGATTTCGGGTACGAATATGTCCCAGCAAATTCCAACACGGTGCAATCAGTGACCGAGATCTTCAAATAAAACCGGTGGGAAAATTCGTTAAATTTGGTTATTTGTGGTTGGTTAAATTAAAAGTGTGAGAAATGGCTTTTAACATTACTAAAGATGATCCCAAATTTTCCAAGAAAGTTTAGAAAGACAGAAGCAGGACATATTTTAGATTTAGCAAATATTTTGGAATTGGGTTTAACCGGGGACAAAAGGAAAGCTGAAATTATAATGGAGTTGGTCAAGCACTTTGATGTATCAGAGAAACAGACAAGTGCAGTAGAGTTATGAGGGATAGAAATTGGGAGAAGGGAAGATCGTACACTACAAAGCGAACAGCAACGCACAGTAGTTTACCACAGGTGAAAAGAGAAGTCCAAAGGGTTTGAAAGGAGGTGAAACGCCTCAGGTGTTCTCACTATAAGTGTGTGGAACACAAAAAATTACAGTGCCGATGGTTTTAGAAGGGCACATAGAAAATGTTTTTTTCACTGCAATAAGCTGGGACACACAGTGATGATCGTTGAAGGAATGCACTTTGGATAAAGATGTGGTAGAAGAGGCTAAGCCCAGTGACATTAGTGAAACTGTTAAAGGAGTCCCCAAGTGGAGCCGAGGACCTGCAGGAGAGTGCACAGCCGAGGCAAGGGCTGGGTATGGAGGCAGTGCCTGATCTCTGAAAGAATTCGCCTCTGAAGATAATTTTTACTCAGAAAGAACAAGGACAAGAAGGGGGAGAAGGACAAGAAGTTATAATTTTGTGAGATATGGGATCTGCTCAGTCTTTAATATTTGAGAAGTGATTCACATGCCAGAAAGAGCGAAAATACTTTCATCTCTTACTATTAGAGGCCAAGAGAAAGTGAGGGCTGCAGATGCTGGAGATCAGAGTTGAGAAGTGTGGGACCAGAAAAGCACAAAAGATCATGCAGCATCCGAACAGCAGGACAATCGAATATCAGGCATACACCGATAGTCAGGAATGTGGTGTGGGGACAATGGGGCTGAAAGATAAATACAAGGGTAGGAACTGGGCTGGTGGGAGGTTCACTGGGGAGGTGATAAGAAGATGTAGGTGGGAAAGATAGTGATATGTCGGAGGGGAAGGTGGAGTGGATAGTTGAAAAGGAAGATGGCCAGTTAGGGCAGTTCAAGAGGGCAGTGCTAGGTTGAACAGTTGGATCTGGGATGAGGTTAGGGGAGGGGAGATTTGGAATTTGGTGAAGTCAACGTTGATGCTGTATAGTTTGAGGGTTCCAGCTGTCCTACCACAATCCACTTCACCCTCCTCTCCGATCTATCACCATCACACCCCACCTGCATCTACCTATCCCCTTCCAAGCTCCCTTCCACCCAGCTCCACCCCCACCCTCCTATTTATTTCTCAACTCACTTCCACCTCCCTTACCCCCAACTTTCCTGATGAAGGCTTTATGCCTGAAACGAAAACTCTCCTGCCCCTCGGATACCAACCACCTGCTTTGCTTTTCCCGCCCTACACTTTTCAAATCTCATCTCCAGCATCTGCAGCCCTCACATTCTCTCGGTCTCTAATAGTAAGAGATGAAAGTATTTTACTCTTTCTGGCATGTTAATCAAGAGTGTGCTAATTTGTGGAATGGGGACAGAAATTACGCATTCCCTTGTGTAACATCAGAATGGAATGCCAAATCAAGATTGGGGAAGTAACAGTACCTGTGTGTACCAGAGTGTCAGTTCCAGGAATACAGCTTGTTCTTGGGAACGATTTAGCAGGAGGCGAGGTGGGAGAGGCACCCCTTGTGGTGGAGAAGCCGACAGAAGACTAGGGAATTGGGGTATTAAAAAAAATCCAGGATTTTTTCCAGACTGTATAGTAAGACAATCCCACTGTCATAAGGTACAGCAGGAAGGAAAAAACGACCTAAAAAGAAAAATGAGTTGATGCTTAGTGAACTGACACCCCTGTTTGATGTAACAGTGCAAAATAAACCTGAGCAGGCAGAGGATCAGGCAGAGGTGTTTAGTCCAGAAAGGCTAATGGACTTACAACAGATATATACACATACATTCACACACACATACACATGCACACACACAGAAAACGAATCAGAATATATTATTGAACGTTATTAACTTAAAGATAGAATCCTAAAATTAAAATGGAGACCACGATAGATTACTGCAGAATGGAAATGGGCCGACGTGCACCAAATTGTTTTACTGATAGCATACAATGTTATGGGTAGCACATAAGCTAATTGCAGGAGGTCACCAAGTTGTACAGAAGATTCAGGCTAAGGTACAGAAGCATTTCTAGTGGCCCGGAATACACAACGACGTAGTTATTGTTTGTTGTACATGACATACATACCAAATGGTAGGTAAGTAACAGGCAGTAATAAAACCAGAGCTTAAAAATGTGTCGCTGGAAAAGCGCAGAAGGTCAGGAAGCATCAAAGGAGCAGGAGAATCGATGTTTTGGGGAGAAGCCGTTCTTCAGGAAAGGGATTCTTCTTCTTCCGGAAGAAGGGCTTCTACCCGAAACGTCGATCCTCCTGCTCTTTTGATGCTGCCTGACCGGCTGCGCTTTTCCAGCAACTCATTTTTAAGCTCTGATCTCCAGCATCTGCAGTCCTCACTTTCTCCTAGTAATAAAACCAGCACCTTTTTTTGCCAATTCCTGCATTCGAATAACATTTCACGTGAGTTATGATTAATTGTGTACCTCCCCTTGCTAAAATAGCAGTGGAAAACAATATTTGCTGACCATAATAGATGTGTCTACCAGTTTTCCAGAGGTAATTCCAATACGGAGTGTTAAGATATAAAGGGGCGGTGAAGGAGTTGGGAGCTTTCTTTACTCGCTGTGGGCTATGCAGTAAGATTCAGTCAGACCAAGGCTCTCGTTTTACCGCACAGGTGTTTAAGGATAGCTTCAGCATACAGCAGTTTAAATGAAGTGCGTCAGATCCTGAATCCCACGGAGCCTTGGAAAGTTAGCATCAGACGCTGAAGACCAAGTTAACAGTGTACTGTTATGGTTACCTGAATGATTGGAATAAAGGTGTCCCATTATATTGTTTGCCATTAGAGATGCCCCAAATAAATCTACTCAGTTTACTTACTTTGAGTTAATACTCGTACATGAAGTGAGAGTTCCTTTGAAATTAATTAAATATAAATTGACAGGACTGAAGTCGTAAATCTCACACTTGGATTATGTGTGTGAGGTGAAGGAGAGAGTAGATGGAGTAGGCGAGTTTGCTAAATAGTATCTGAAGAGCACAACATAGAGTGAAGCATTTGGCAGACAAAAACTCTGAAACTTTGAAGATTTCCCGTGGGGATGACGTATTAGTATTGCCACCAGTGGTAAAAAAATCCCTTCAAAGCCAGGTTTAGTGGCCCCTTTCAAATTAAAAAAAAATGTGGAGTCAGTTATGCTATCTAGTAAAGATACCATAGATGACAAAAACAAACTTTATCGAGTATTTCACATGGATGAATAATGCACCAGCCACATTTAAGACACGGAACAGAGTTGCGGCCAGATGAACAAACTGTGCAGTTTATCTGTATGATATTGTGATCTATAGCAAGTGATTGAAAATCCCATGTTACAGTTGACAGAGCATTTTGAACGATTACAAGACGCAAGCTTGGTAATAAACTAAAAGAAAACAGAGTTCACGAAGGCAGAGGTGACGTTGTTGGGACATTACATTGGACATGGAAGGTTGACCCCATGGAACACAAAGACGAAGGGCTTTGAGGCATTTCCATGACCATCCTCGAAGAAAGAGGGGCTTCGCTTTTTGGAACTGAGTTGATTCTATTGGAAAATTGTTCCAAATGTCAGCAGCGTATTGGCACCACTCGTGTATCTACTAAAGAAGAACATAGAATTGTTGTGGACAGAGGCATTTGAGAATTTTAAAACAGGATGTAATGTTTAATTTGTGGGTTGTTGGAACAGCATATTTTTAAAGAGTTGGAGTCAGATAGTAAGTAGTTAAGAAAAGAGGGATTGTATTTGTGAATAGTTGTTGTTTAGTGTTCACTATTACAGTGAAGAAAGTAACTTGTTAATTTTTGTTTAAATAGTGGAATGTGGGAGATCTGTGTCGCTCATATTTTAACAGATTACGATGTGAGGCGAGTTTTTCTGAGTGTTTGGTTTTAATTAACAGAGGGGTTCGACTCCACCTTGTAAATGTCCATCCACTCTAACCACATTTCCCTGCAGTTGGCCCATATCCTTCTAGTCCTTTCCTATCCACATATTTAAACAAAGTTTTTGAAATGTTGTTAATGTACCCCCTCAACCACCTCTGTATAAAGAAGTGGCCCGTCAGGTTCCCTTTTATTCTTTCTGCTTTAACTTTAAACTGATTCCCTCCAACCCTCGATTCTGCACACCTTGGAAAAGACTGAGAGCATTAACCCTAGCCATACCTCTCGTGATTTTATGCAGCTCTATAATGTCCCCCCTCAGCCTCCTACACTCTAAAGAATAGGTCCTAGCTTGTCCAACCTCTCCCTTTAACTCAGACCATCGGGTCCTGGCATCGTCCTTGTAAATTTCTTCTGGACTCTTTCTAATTTCATAACATTCTCCCGAAATCAAGATGACAAAAACTGAACACAGTACTCCAAGTGCGGCCTTACCAAAGTCCTGTGTAACTGCAACATAAATTCCCAACTTCTATACTCAATGCTCTGTCTGATGAAGGCCAGTGTGCCAAAAGCCTTTTTCACTGTCCTGTCTACCTGTGACTCCACTTTCAGAGAACCGTGCAACTGAACCCCAAGGTCTCTCTGCCCTCTCCACATCTTAAGGCCCACCCATTCACCATGAAACTCATACATTGATTTGAGTTTCCAAAATGCAAGACGTCACACATCTGTATTAAATTCGATTTGCCATTCATGGCCCACTTCCCCACGTGATTAATGTCCTGCTGCAATTTCTGATAAACTTCCTCACTGATCATGCTCCCACTTATTTTATTGTCATCTGCAAACTTGCTAATCATGCCTTGTACATTCTCAACTAGAATCATAGATAACAAACAGCTATGGACCCATCTTCCAGTCTGACAAGCATCCTTTGACTAAACCCTCTGCTTCCTACCGTCAAGTCAACTGTGTATCCAATTGGCCAGTTCCCCCAGCATTCCACGTGATGGAACCTTCTAGTGCAGCTTGCCATGTGGTACCTTATCAAAGGCCTTACTGAAATCCATAGAGACTACGTCTACCACTCTGTCCTCATCAACCTTCTTGGTCACTTCATCAAATAACTCTAACAAATTTAGGAAGCATGATCTCCCACTCACACGTCTCTGCTGACTGCTCCGAATCAAACCCTGTGTAAGTAATGGGTGCAGTCAATGGTATGCTGTCTTTCATTGTAAGATGATTCGAGTACATAAGTAAGGCCATCTTCCTGCTGTTGTAGAGCCTTGCTGAGAGAGCATTTGGGCCCCTCTACAGAGTTGATCTTCTTTGTAAGGAATGATCTCCTTACCACGGACACGGGTGATGGTAACATGAGGATAGAGTGAAGAAGCTGAGTGTTTAATCTGTAGAGCTGTCAGAGACGAAGAAATAGTGATGCTGAAACACGAGGAATGACAGCAATCACTTATTTCTAAAAGAGACGTTAGGGTGAGCAAATCCATACTTTACCCAGGATTGATTGGGTTGATTTAATGCCATGTGTACCTCAGTACAGGGAAACACTTTATTTATGAGCAGTGGAGGCAGATCATAGTAAAACGGCTAGGCAGATCACAGGGTGGAAGTAGACTTGGACAGAGTAAGGCATACAGGTTACACTGCACAGGACATGCACTAGACAAGATCAACATGAACAAGATCAGCATTATTTGAACTTAGAGAGTCCATTCATCAGTCTAACGTGGCTTTCCTAATAGTTTATATGCCTTAATTAACTCTCCCCATGTTATTGTGCAGTCGGCATGTGAACCCGAACTGAATGCCATTTTGTTCACAATCCCCAACAGCGGCCACAATACCTTCCATCTGAAACAAGTAGCCATTCCCACCAGCTTCCACCATACATAGAGAACACCAGGCTGTCTTCTCGGAGATAAAGGATGCCTTCATAAGAAGGCACTAGAAAACCAGGTTAAAGTCCCACGTGTGTATCATGAGCAACGGAGCCAAGAGGAACAACGTGGAGCAGTCTGTCTGAGGACCTTCTACTCCAATGGTTCATCATGTTACAGTTTCTATTAGGAGACAGTGAGGACTGCCGATTCTGGAGATCAGAGTACAGAGTGGTTTTCTGGAAAAGCACAGCAGGTCAGGCATCATCCGAGGAGCAGGAGAATCCACGTTTTCGGCATAAGCCATTCATCAGGAATCAGCATCAAGTCCCTTATTCTGTCTCTTTATAAGTGCATTGAGGGGGGAATGGCCTCCTCCTGTCCTGTATAAGTGACTTGAGGTGCTACATGTCATCATCCTGTTCCTATGTAAGAGACTCATGGGGCTGAATGGCCTCATCCTGTTGCTGTGGAAGTGACTTGGTGGGCTGAATGGCCTCCTCCTGTTCCTGTGTAAGAGACTCAAGGGGCTGAATGGCCTCCTCCTGTTCCTGTGTAAGAGACTCAAGGGGCTGAATGGCCTCCTCCTGTTCCTGTGTAAGTGACTCATGGGACTTAATGGCTTCTTCCTCGTCTGATTGGACAGGGACAAGGGCCTGTCTGGGTTCCACCTGGTTACTGTTTGACAGCTCGATGTGCTGACAAGTGCGATGATGCTGCAGTTTGAAGAGGTTATTTTTGTCCTTGTTTCTTTTCAGAGGGAGATTGAATAATCGTTACCCAAGCTGGCTTGTTAAGGCCACTTGAGTAAACAGTTAGGGAGGCCTTAAGTTTATTTTAATGCAGCCTGAATGGGTGTGGCCAGCTCTCACAGATTAGGATCTCTGTGTTTTGGTTTCGCAGTAACATCAGAAACTACTGGGGTCTACACAGAGTTGGAAGCTTCAGTGAATGTCTCCTGGCTGCTACTCTCTCTATATGCAGTTTTTAATTCCTGGATTGGAGAAATGTTTGTGACATTCTGCGTCTGAACTTTGCTTTCTACTGGGGTTGTGTTTATGGGAGTTTCCTATATTGGAACAGTTCATTAGTAATAGTTCCTAGATCTATTATTCTGTGAACTTGTCCAATAGAATTGCGTTATTCGAAATTCCTCTCCCTTTGGTTTCATTTTATCTTTCGTGTTTAAATAAATGGTGTTTTGCTTCACAGCGAGTAGTCTGACCAGTCACATTGCATCTGGAATAGATATTTTACATTTCCTTTAAAATAAGAAAACATTAGAGCCTAGGCTACTTCCTTCAAATATTTTTGAGGGGCTGTAGTGTGGTCCATCACACTGGACTCCTTCGCTTCCTGAGTAATAGGTTGGAGGCTATCCCTGTTCTTCTCCAATAGTGTTAATAGGCTGAATGACTTCCTCATATTCCTGTGAAACCAGCATAAGGTGATGAATGAACTCGTCATTTCACTGTGGCAATATACATAATCTAGCAGTACTGTTACATGAATGTTACAGACCATTTAAAAATACAAGCCTCAATGGAGTTTGGGTCTTGCTGCTCATGGACACAGACCAATTCAGGAGCTGACGGTGGACAAAATGTTCTGAACATTGTGGAATCTTCAGTGACTATCCCCACTTCTGATCTTTTGGTGGGGAGGTTTGGGCGGGGAGACATTAATGAAGAAGCTGAAGATGTTTGTGAAGAGGAAGATACACTTATAATCTCCCACAGAGGTGAGCCAGTACTGAGATAATGAACATCTTCTCTTGTGCCATGTTTGACTCCAAACACTGGAGAGTTTACTATGATTCCCATTCAGTCCATTTTTGTTAAGCTCCTTGATGTCAGTAAAAGTCAACCACTGCCTTGATATCGGGGCCAATCATTTTTGGCTGAACCCTTGTCTCAACATCTTTTGTACATATCAATAGGCCATGATATAGGAGCAGCAAGAGTTTTCTTCAAACAGGTGGTATTGAATGTCAGGATTTGTCTTCTCAAGAGTGTTCGGGGAGCTAGATGACTGAAAGTATTTGAAGAGGAGAAAGATGGATATTGACCTGTCAGAGAGTTGAGGGCAATGAAGAATTGGGTATGAAAAAGGATTTGAGACAAAGAGCAGATCAGTCATGATCTTATTGAAGGGCAATGCAGGCCTGAGGAGTGAATGACCTGCCCCTGTTTCTGATGTTCTCACATTCTGTTATTGGAAAGTTAGTGGGTGTTATTTTCATGAATGTTCTGTTATTGAATGTTGCGGTCAGGGAGACCAGGGGATTTTGTGAGCCATCTCTGGGTGAGGTATGGGGGCTGAATTCACAGTGAATCTGGGTCTACAACATGATGAACAAATGAAGCACAAGTTTCATAGAGGGGAAGCTCTGCAAAGAGAAATGAGGACCTTCTTTCATACCCAGTCTGTATTTTCCAATTACAATTCCAAATCACCTCAAAGCGTGTATGACAGTACTGAGGGGCTGAATGGTCTTCTCTGATTCTGTGCAACAGGTTATAGGAGTAATTAGCCTCCAACTGCTCCAGTATAGCAGCTTTGAATGTCTGTATGGAACACAGAAACATGGGACTGAGGGAGAGAAGTGGGTCATTAGAGACTTTGAGCCTTCTCCACCAGGCACTAAGATCGTGGTTGATCAAGTTGTGGTCTCAGCCCCATTTTCCTGTATGTATCCCATTATCCAAGACTCATTTCTCTCTCAAATATTTAACTGATGCCGCTTTCAATCAATGTGAACACAGAGGCGTGACAAACCTTCTGTGAACAGTATTTCAACTTGAAAGGTATTTTCAGAATTTTTCGTCATTTCTCTTAAAGAATCAGAGAGTCATGCAAAATGGAAACAGACAGCTTAGTCCAATCAAATCTGATCTAGTCCCATTTACCAGCATTTGGCCAATATTCCTCGCCTTTCAGATACTTAAATGTACGATTGTAACCGCCTTCAGCACTTCCTCTGACAACACTTCCCATACACACACCACTACCTGTATAAAACATTTACCCTAAGGTCCGTTCTAAATTATTCGCTCTCTCACCTTCAACCTATGCCCTCTTGTTCTGGATTCCCCTATTGTGGGGAGCAGAACGTGGCTGTTCAGAATATCCACGCCCCTGATGGTTTTATAAACCTCTATAATATCACCCCTCGGCATCTGACTTTCCAGGGGAAAACAGCTCAACCTAATCAACCTCTCCCGAAAGCACAAAACCTCCAGTTCTGGAACATCCATGTCAATCTTTACTGCAGCCAACCGAATTGCATGCAGTATTCTTAAAATGGACTCACCAACACCGTGTACAGATGCAACAAGCCACCACAACTTCTATACTGAATGCTCCAACTGATTAAGGCAAATGTGCCAAATGTGTTCTGTCCCACTCTGTCTACCTGCGACTCCACTTTCAAGGAACAATGCACCTGCAGCTCTCGGTCCCTTTGTTCTACAAAACTCCCCAGGACCTTACCATGAAGTGTATAATTTCTGCCCTGATTTGCCTTCCCAAAATGCAAAACCTCGTTTTTAACTTATTACATTTCATCTCTCACTCCTTGCCCCTTTGTCCCATCTAATTGCAGTTTCGTTGTACTCTGAGATATTCTACTACACCACCTTTCTGATGTCATCTATAAACTTACAAACTATGGCCGCAATATTCATATCCAAATTCTTGAAATAAATGATGAAATGCAATGAACTCAGAATTAATTCTTACAACGCACTGCTGCTCACAAGCCTCCGGTCTGAAAAATACCCCTCTTCCTTAAAGCTAAATGTGACTAGCTTCTTCTGTGACCCATGTGACCTAACCTTATTCATCTGCCTACCAATCGGAATGTTGTGAACACCTTGCTGAGGTCCATGTAGACAATGTCTACCAAACTGCCTTCATCAATCTTTTTTGTCACCTCTTCAACCAAACCTCAACCAAATTAATGAGACATGATTTCCCATGCAGAAAGCCACGTTATCTACCCCGATCAGCCCTTGCCTTCCCAAATGTATGTAAATCCTGTCCCTCAGAATCCTCTGCAACAACTCATCCGCCACTGACATCAGGCTCACCGGTCTGTAGTTCCCCGGCTTTTTGAGTCATTGTTTCATGTACTAGTCCCACTCTTCCACTGCTTACAACAAATGTTAGATGTAACCAGGTTGGTGTTATGGCCGATGATATCAGTCTCAGACTGGGTCAGGGTCAGTTTTAGGAACAAGTCAGGCTCGTTTCTTTAATCTGCTCAAATAGTACGTTTATGATCCAGAGTAATGTTACTCAAACTATGATTGAAAGATGAATGGCAAACGGTTTGGCTATTGCAAATAAAGAATCGATATTTCCCTTTCTAAAAACACTGGCGCGTGCACGCGCGCACACACACACACACGTTCCCCATGGTAGACGAATGGAGAAATTGATGTCATATGGTGTGTAGGGTGTTCTAGCGAAGTTGATAAAGAACTGGTTGAGAAACAAGGGACAGAGAGTAGTAGTTCAGGGGAGTTTCTCGAAATGGAGAAAGGTGACTCGTGGTGTTCCATAGGGGTCAGTATGGGGCCATTGTTGTTTGTAATATATATAAATGATCTGGAAGAGGGCACTGTTGGTATGATTAGCAAGTTTGCAGATGACACGAAGATTGGGGGAGTAGCAGAAAACACAAGGGACTGTCAGAGAATACAGGAGGATATAGAAAAACTAGAGAGTTGCGTGGAAAAGTAGCAGATGCTTTTTAATCCAGACAAGTGTGAGGTGATGCATGTAGGCATGCGTAATTCTACAGCAAATCCTACAAGAACGGAAGAGCCTTTTGAAAAGTTGATGTGCAGAGAGATCTGGAAGTGCTGGTCCGTCTTACGCTGAAGGTTGCTGCACAGGTGGATAGAGTGGTCAAGCAGGCATAGAGTATGTTTGCCTTCACTGGACGGGGTATTGAGTACAAGAAGTGGTAAGTCACGTTAAAATTTTACAAGACATTCGTTCAGCCGCATTTAGAATACTGTGTACAGTCCTGATCACCACATTACCAAAATTATGTGAAAGATTTGGAGACTATGCAAAGTAGGTTTACGAGGATGTTGCCTGGTATGGAAGGTGCTAGCTATGAAGAAAGATTGAGCAGGTTAGAAAAAAGGAGATTGGGGGGGATCTGATTGAGGTTTACAAAATCGTGAAGTGTATAGACAGGGTGAATAGAGACAAGCTTTTTTCCCCAGGGTGATGGATTCAATAAGGAGAGGTCACAGTTTCAAGGTGAGAGGTGGAAAGTTTATGGGAGATACACATGGCAAGTACTTCACACAGAGGTTTGAGCATTTGGAACGCGTTGCCAGCAGAGTTGGTAGAGGCAGGCACGGTAGATTCATTTAAGATGTGTCTGGACAGATGCATGAGTAGGTGGGGAGCAGAGGGATACAGGTGCTTAGGAATTGACCAACAGTTTTCCACAGTAGATTTGGATCGATCAGACTTGGAGGACTGAAGAGCCTGTTCCCGGGCTGTAAATTTTCTTTTTTCTTTGTTCTTTGTACACACACACACACACACACAGAGATAAACAAAATCTCTGCAATTTCAAGTTGAAAGAACTTTGCCCAGATATTAGTGTAACTCATGACAAAAGTAAAATTCGAGAGATTGTCCAAAATATTATTCTGCTTCTGAAGACATTCTACTCACACAAGCTGCTAGCAATGGGATTTCATCCTGGAACAGTTGGATTTGGCTGAATTCCCTTTGCTTTGGCAGTGAGGAGGTTCCAATGAATTCTGGCCAGGGATCGCCCAAAGAGTATCTCTGTGGCTCAATGGTTAGCACCGCTGCTTCACAGCACCAGGGACGTGGCTTTGATTCTAGCCTCGGGCGACTATCTGCGTGGAGTTAGTACATTCGAGCCTTGTCTGTGTGAGCTTCTCATGTGTGCTCCAGTTTCCTCCCACACTCTATTGCTGTGCAGTTTCGGTTGATTGGTCATGCTAAATTGTCCACAGTATTCAGGGGTTTTTAGGTTAGTTACATTTGTCAGGGGTAAATGTTGGGGAACGGGTCTGGGAAGTTTGGTATGTACGTGTTGGGCCGAAGGGCCTGTTTCCACACTGCAGGAATTCTATAATTTCAGGAATGGTAATGATAACTGTCGAGTTGTTTTTTTTTAGCTCGCACACATTGTTATGATGAGGAACAATGAAGGAGAAAGAGTGAAATAGGCCATTCCTTCTCGGGCAGATTACATTTTCTCCCTCTTTGAGCTGAATCACACAGGAATGTCATCCTCTCCCAAACTGGACCATGTGAGGTCTCATTGTACATTTTCCAAACTATGTCTCCATCACATTCCCTGTTCCATGAAGGTGCATCATTGTTGTTGTCATGCACAGAGCCATACACTTAGCAGAAAATGGTCTCAGTCGATTTGAAGATATGCTTATATGTCCCTGGGTCATTAAAAAATAAAATGTTTAATTTATTCAGAATATATGTGCTAAAATGAATGCTTTTTAAAATAAATACAGAAATTGCTGGAAAAGCTCGGCGGGTCTGACAACATCCAGATTGCTTTTACATGCTTTAGTTGTACCCGCCTCCATCACTTCCTCTGGTAGCTCATTCCATACGCACATCACCCTCTGCGTGAAAAGGTGCCCTGAGAACTCACCAAAGCCTTTCCCTCTCACTTTCAACCAATGCCCTCTAGTTTTGGACGACCCTAACCTGGGAGAAAACCCTGTCTACTCACCCTATCCATGACCATTCTGATTTTATAGACCTCTCCTGCTGGGAAATGTGACTCAAATCAACACGAATAGCTGTTTTTCCAGTTACCCTGGGCCTAAATTCTGAAATGCAATACTGACACCTCATCCTTCTCCAACAAGCCACAATTCCAAATCCATTTTAATCAGTTTGTTCAGATGTATCATGAGACACTTCTGTGGGATTTACACCTCGACATTTGTGCCCGGAGATAGGGACACGAGCATCACTCAGCAATACCCATAAAGCAGTAACAGTATTCTCCTGTGTGTTTGCTCATCAGCCTGTTATGACATGCTGTGACATACCTCTGCAACAAGCTGGACTTGAATCCAGACCTTCTAGTCTAGAGCTATGAACACTACCACACAAGTTCAGGAATTACGATCTAATCCAGAGTTCTGGTTCAGAGGCACTACCCACTACCCAGATATTGGGTTATATTTTAAGTGTCAGCTTTCAGCTTGGTGTGGATTTATTATAATCAGGTTACCATTACTGAACTACACAAAACACTTTGTATTGTTAAACAAATGCAAGATATCTGTCTCAACTGTACGATATTGAGTGCACATGTTGTGCATCGAAGTTAACTATGAACGTCTTTTATCGCTATTATCTGTAGACTGCAATATTAGGGAAAGAAACCCTACAGGCACACTCTGCACAATGAAGAGTCTCAAATGGATATTTATTACTGAACACCAGAGACGGAAAAGTACCATAATTTCTGGCCCCAAAACACCGATCAGTATTACCCTCTGCCAAAAACGATGAAATGATACCAGGCCGGTGATTACTGTCCAGCTTCTCCTCCCCACTGACTGTCTGCAATCTGTCCCTCCTCCCTCTAACCACACAAGGCAAGCCAAGCTCAGGGTCTTTGTGAAATTCAAGGCCAGAGTATGCAGGCCGCCTGGAGATGGGGAGGGAATTAAACGAGGAAGGTGAGAACGTAGTAAAATCACACGCTGGGCTGAGGAGTGGCAGATAGAGTTTAGTTTGGATTAATGCGAGGTATTGGATTTGGTAAATCAAACAAGAGCAGGGTCTATACAATTAAAAGTAGGGTCTTTGGCAGTGTAGTAGGACAGAGACCTAGGCCATCAGGTATAATTCTTTAAAATTTGCATCTCACATAGATGGTGAGTTTAAGAAGGTGTTTAACACACTTGTCTTCATAGGTCAGACCTTTGAGTATCGGAATTGGGACGTCATGTTGAGGTCGTATAAGACATTGCTGAGGCCTCTTCTGGAATACTGTGTTCAGTCTGGTCACCCTGCCCGCTCATTCCATAGGCACACCACCCTCTGGGTGAAAAAGCTGCCCCTTAGGTCACTTTTAAATGTTCCCGTCTCACCTTAAACCTACCCTATAGGTTTGTACTCGCCGTACCCTCAGGAAATGCCTTGACTATTCGCTTTGATATTATTGACCTTGATATTATTAAGCTGGAGAGGGTTCAGAAGAGATTACCCTGAATGCTGCTGGGAATGGAGGGAGAGCGCTATAACGAGAGGCTGGGTTGGCTGGGATCTTTTTCACTGGAGAGTATGAAATTAAAGGGTAACTTTAGAGGGTTATAAAATAATGAGAGCTACAGAAAAGCTGAAGGGCTGATGTCTTTTCGCTAGAGTTCGGGATTCAAAATTGCGTGATATTTTAAGGTGCAAAGAAAACCGATTTACAAAACTTATGAGAGGTAAATATTTTAGACAGAATCTGGCTTGTGAGTGGAATGAACTTCCAGAGGAAGTGGTGAAAGCAGGGACAGCTACAACGTTTAAAAGACATTTAGATCAGTACATGGATAAGACATCAGTTTGGATGGTGCTGTGAGCAGCTGCCCTCTCCCTCCCTCACTCTGAATGAATCCCTGTTGATTTTCATCCTCTGCCAATGCCTGTGCAGTGGCGTATGGAGGCCAGCAGAGGGTGGCATTACATCACTTTAAACACCACAGAGACTTCCAGACCTGCCCCACACAAGACGCACAGATTCACACCCGGGGATGGTGAGGACACGGCATTGAGCTCAACTGGTAATTTAAAGTAAACATAAAGAAATGCTCAATTCTCCTAATAAACTGTTAGAATATGAGTGACAATGACCTCCGAATTTCCACTGTTTAAAGAAAAACATCAATTTATTTTTTAACTCTGAAAGCGAACATTTTACATCAACTATTCACAACTCTGAGACCCCTTTCTCTTAACTGCTTATTACCCCACTCCAACTCCATAACGATAAACTCTTTCAATAAGACACTTATTAAAATTATATAAACTTAATTTGAAAGCCACACAGCTGCTGTTGTTTTTGTGTCTTCTTCCTTCTGTTGATCTCCCTGGGTCATCATCTTTCTGCCTACAGCGGATATGTTTCGTATGAAAAGATACCTTTGATAGACAGTGTTTCATTATCTCTTGGATTTGTGTTGATGGCATTTGCTCTGCCTGCAATTTTCAAAATCTGGCAGTTTAAATATCCGCAAAATCGGATTATGACCATTGGTTCGATTTTCAAAAAACAATAAATTCAAACTTGATTTGGTGTTAGTATCCTGTTGCATAATTTAAACTGATTGGAAAAACTTGAATTGCTGTCCAAACAGCAACTATCTCAGGGATCTATTTCACAACCACATGTTACATATTTTCAGTTGACCTTGACACTCTGGGTCTGCCACCCTCTCATATACACAGGTGCTTGGAAACTCTCAGTTCAGAACGGTTTTCCCTCTCGCTTAAAGGTACAGTACACACTTTCAACTTCATAACACTAATACACTGATGTCAATACAGATAAGAGGATCCAACCTGGATTTCTCTTGCTCTATGGTTTGTCAATATTTCATTCACTCCGTCTGGTTTGTATCAATAATTTTGTTGCTCTATTAACTGCATGTCATTATTCGACTCCGTCCGTGGAATATATCAGAATTTCTCTTGCTCACACCAGTGTGTGGGGCAGGATTTCAGTTGCTTCATGGGGACTGTGACGCTTTGACAATTTCAATGTTTGTAGATGGCACCAAACCTTGAAGAATTGTAAAGTCTACGGAGGACAGTGTAGAACTCTAACAGGACAAGGACACGTTGGTGTAGTGTTCGGGTGTATGGCAGATGGGGATCAATGCAGAGCTGTGTGAGGTGATGCTCTTTGGTAGGAAGGACATTGACAGACAGTTTTAACCAGACTGTTCCATTATAAAGGGGGTGCAGGGGCAGAGAGCGCTGCTTGTATGTGAGCATGGATTGTGGAAGATGTCAGGACAAGTGAGGAGAGCAGTAACTATCACAGATTAGTTTCATTAACTGAGCTGTTTACAGGAGGATTGTAGAAGGGAGTCTCCCTGGGAGATGTTGGTGACGATGTATTGTGAGCCCACCCTCCTGCCCACCGAGACCGTGGGGATTACACTTGTACCAGCTCGACACAAAAGGACATGACATCAGGGTCATGGCTTCTAAGTTGTGCTGGAGGGAAACGGAGCTGCCAGTGGGTGTAAAGTCAGAATTGCCCTTCACTGAATATTGCCCCTTACTCGGTCGGTGGGACGTGGTTGTTTCAGAATCTCCACACGAGGTGTCCCTGTCCTCGCCGGCTCTTACCCAGGGTCCTCCCCACATGGCGGGGGGAAGGGGGGAGGGAACGGATATCGGGCACTCCACCACCCAGCTTGGCCCTTTCTGCCCGATTCCAGGCTGTTTCTCCTGGAATGGGAGCAAGGGAGGGAGGGATGTATGGTGAGAGTGGGTGGCCCTGTTGTTGGTGCTGGTGTAGCTGGGGATATTGGCAAATGGTGAGGGAGTCTGTCGACAGTGTTGTATCCATGCAGTGTTATTAATGTGGGGATGTAGTGGACGGGGTCACAGAGAGAGAGGGGGGAGAGAGAGTGAGTGAGAGAGACCGAGACAGACAGAGAGAGAGAGAGAGAGGGAAGCTGCCACATGCGGTAGTGATAGTGGTGGACCATGAGCCTTTTTCGGGTGTCGGTGCTGTAATAGATATACAGTGAATGTGAGGGAGCAGAGAGAATGCAGTGAGCCTTATCCTGACAGAGCAGGGAAGGTTATTGATGCTTGTCCTGTATTGCTGGGCATTTCTTCAGACCGCAGATACTGCACTGAGCTGGTTGGTGAGCTCAGACCATGCTCGGTCTGTCTGGTGGTGTGACCCCATCTAGAAAGAGAATGGCCTCCTGTGTAATAGCCCATTCACCACGACTTCCGTGCCCCTGTCGACAAACCGTGGTGTAATTGCCCCTTATCTGTCATGCTCGGGGTAAACTGTGCAGAGCATTTCCAAATTGTAAAAGCTCAACCGTGTGCCCATTGGCCTTTTAAAGATGGCACGAGTGCCAAGGATCAGTGCCAGGAATATCCAGGGGCATCCGGTCGATGGTGAGTACCTCCAGCCATGATGGTTTGGAGAATCGGGCTGGTATTGAATGAGAGGGAAACCATGGGGTGAGGTGGGGAGTTAATGAAGTGAGTTCGATAAGATAGCATCAGGAAACTAGCTCGGCCTCGTGCAGACAATCCCTCTGTCGCACTCAATGAAAATAGCACTGAGACAAATTATTGTTAGAATCTGCCTAACGAGTCATAGATTCTGTTGAAACCTCTCCCATTTTCAAAGCTGTAGAACAAATGCTCATCCAAAACTCTCCATCATCTCACCTTACACCAATATCCCTTTTTCCTATCTTTCCTGGGAAGAATGGCTCATGTAACAGGATGCTATCGAAGCGTCTACATTTCATCAGTCTGAAAACTGGGGACACATCCTTTCATAATACTGTCTCTCAGTCTCTCCCATCTCTGTCTATTTCCCAAACCCCTCCCTCTGGCAATGTTGTTTCCAACCACAGCACCCCCTTGCCATGCCACAGTGCAGACATGGAACTGAAAATGGATGGGAGCTGCACATCCTGTCACTTCCAGCATGGGCTGCAAGTTTCCCCACGCTGGGCAGTGGCCTAACGCAGTGGTATTGAACAATGCACTGGGGTGGTGTACACAGTCCTACTTGCTGGGAGGGTAACTGCTCCTGGGTTACAGATTGAGGCACTGGGGTTGGTGGACACAGTCCTACATGTTGGGAGGGTAACTGCTCCTGGTTTACAGATCCATTACACTGGGGTGATGTACACAGTCCTACATTCTGGGAGGGTAACCGCTCCTCTTTCACAGATTAATTCACGTGTGATCACTGCGCAGGTCGATGTGCTGGTCAGACTAAATGGTTGTAGTTCATAGATAATGCAATAGTGCAGTCTGTGAAGCTGCACATGCTGGATGGATATTTCTTTCAGGTTCACACATTAGTGCACTGCTGAACTCTGCACAGCTCCCATTGCTGGACAGATATCTAGTCCGGGTTAATAGATCAATGCACTGCTGTGGTCTACACAGCTCCCCGTATTCCTGTGTGACAGCTTTGAAATGCTGAATATTCCCTTCCATTTCCTGTGTAACAGGTATGAGAGATTAAAAGATCTGCTCCAATCGCTGAGTAACAGCGTCCAATTGCTGAATGGCCTCATTCTGTTCCTGTTTAAAACTCTTGATGGGCTGAATAGCCTGCTTCAGTATCGCTGCAGTTGTGAGTAATGCTGAATATTTTGAAACCATCAGTGAATAGCCCACTTCTGACTTTATGATGGAGGGAAGGTCATTGATGCTGCAGCTCCAGCTAGCCCACAGTACCTCATGGATGGCCAGTTTCCATGTGCTCAGTCCTTTAGAAGTATATCCGACTTCACAGGAGGGAGTGCCACATAACGCTGTGAGCAGTACGCCTAATATGATTTATTTCTCCATCCCGGAGGCTCTCAACCTCATTCGTGATGAAGGTCTCCTGCCCGAAACGGTGATTTTCCTGCTCCTCGGATGCTGCCTGACCTGCTGTGCGTTTCGAGCAAAACACTAATCTTGAGTATATCAAATATGAGGTTGAGACTTTCCTTCCACCAGGACTGTGTGCTGGCAGCTCCTTCAGATACTGTCAGGGACAGATTCATCTGGGACAAGGAGTTTGGTGAGGATGTTTCCCCCAGTCTGTTGTGTATTGTAGCACGTCCCTGCTCAGGCAGCGGGGTCCTGTGAAGATAGTCCTGGTGATGGACATTGAAGTCCCACACCTAGAGGACGGTCTGTGTCCTTGTCACCCTCAGTGCTGCCTCTGATTTGTTTCCAACATCGAGGGGAACTGTGTTATCACCGAGAGGAGGGGTGGGGGGGTGGGGGGGGCAGGAGATAACCAGCCACAGGCGATTTCATTCACCATGATCTGTTACCATGAGATTTCCTAGGTTCTGGAATCAATGTTGGGGAATTGCAGGGTAACTCCTTCCCTAACTATCCCAGGGTGTCCTCACCACTGGTGGGTCTATCCTGCTGGTGGGACGGGATATAACCAGGGATGGTGATGGGGATTGATGAAACATTATGGGCATGGTTGCCAATTGGTTAGCACTGTTGCCTCACAGCGCCAGCGACCCGAGTTCAATTCCAGCCTCAGGTGATTGACTGTTTGGAGCTTACACGTTCTCCCCGTGTCTGCGTGGCTTTCCTTCGGGTGCTCCGGTTTCCTCCCACAATCCAAAGATTTGCAGCTTAGGTGAATTGGCCATGGGAAATTGTCCGTATGTTAGATGAAGGGGTAAACGTAGGTGAATGGGTCTTTGTGGGTTGCACTTCGGCGGGTCGGTGTGGACTTGTTCGGCTGAAGGACCTGTTTGCACACTGTAGGTAATCGAATCTAATCTAAATTACCCATCAGGCCTGATCCTGTGAGTACGACGGTGTCGGCCCGCTTCCTGACTGGGAGTGTGGTGCTGAAAATGCACAGCAGGTCAGGCAGCATTCGAGGAGCAGGGGAATGAACGTTTCAGGCATAATCCCTTCATCAGGAATGAGGCTTGTGGGCTGGGGGGCTGAGAAATAAATGGGAGGGGGCTGGGGCTGGGGCTGGAGCTGGAGGGAAGGGAGCTGGGGATATGGTCAGTAGACGGAGGTGGGGGAGAGGTGATCGGTTAGAGAGGAGGGCGGAGAGGATGGGGGAAAGGTGATGGACAGGTCAAGGAGTTCCCGGGAACGTTCTGTCCCTGACATACTATTACTGACATTCCCCATAATATTCTGTCCCCAACATTCTATAACTGCCATTCCCCCGAACGTTCTGACCCGACATTCTATAACTGACATTCCCCGGAACGTTCTGTCCCCGAACTTCTATAACAGCCATTCCCCGGAACGTTCTGTCCCCAACATTCTATAAGTGACATTCCCCGGAACGTTCTGTCCCTGACATTCTATAACTGACATTCCCCGGAACGTTCTGGCCCCAACATTCTATCACTGACATTCCCCGGAACGTTCTGTCCCCGACATTCTATAACTGCCATTCCCCGGAACGTTCTGTCCCCGACATTCTATAACTGCCATTCCCCGGAACGTTCTGTCCCCGACATTCTATACCTGCCATTCCCCGGAACGTTCTGTCCCCGACATTCTATAACTGTCATTCCTCAGAACATTCTGACCCGACATTCTATAACTGACATTCCCCGGAACGTTCTGTCCCCGACATTCTATACCTGCCATTCCCCGGAACGTTCTGTCCCTGACATTCTATAACTGACATTCCCCGGAACGTTCTGTCCCTGACATTGTTTGTGAACGGCCGGACGTCAGTGAACTGAACAAATGATAAGATCCCGAGGGAAGAGATCCCGTTCCAGGGAGAAGGAGACACTATTCCGAAGGCCCCTCAGGCAGTTAAAGGTTTGAATACGTTTTCCCTGCGTTTACATTTCTTCACGACACAGGATCGACCACAATTTAAACCAAAATACAGGAATTCCCAAACTCCGTTTGTCTTCAGGAAACTGGGAGAGAATCCTTCAGGATAGCAACGTTTCCACCCTCCGTATTAGGAACTGGGAAAGAGTGACCTGTGTCTGCTCTCGAGTGATCGAGTGGGTGGGAATGTTCTAGAAACCATCTGTCCTTATGGATGTGTCTCTGTGTGTTTGGGGAGGGAGGGTTTCTGGTGGTTTATGTCACATTTTTGTCAGTAATTCCGACCTTCCCATTTGTTATTCCAGCTCCAATTATTTGAATATATCCCTGAATACAGGTACACAGTTGAAAATCTCACTTGGTCTCCGATCCCTTTGCCTCCAGGCTGATGGATAATGGGTTTGTTTTCCTTCCTCACAGTTAACGTAGTGACCATCTACGTCCTGCTTTATAAAGATTGTGGATTGTCTCCATGTGTCAGACGTTACCTGGGGGCCATGGCAGCGGCGGATCTCCTGGTCATTATCCTCGACCTGATCGTGAGACACATTCCCATTGTGTATTGGAGACAATTTTATTTCCTGATGGACTCCGTCCCTGTGTGTAATATCCACGCCGTCCTGCTTTATGCAGCCACTGACTGCTCTGTCTGGTTCACCGTCACTTTCACCTTTGATCGGTTTGTGGCCATTTGTTGCCAGAAGCTGAAAAGTAAATATTGCAGTGAGAAAACGGCGGCTGTAGTTCTGGGAGCAGTGACTGTGCTGAGCTGTTTAAAGAACAGTATTTTATGGTATTTTTCTGGTATTTTATGCTCACGGCTCGGTATTGGCTGGGGAACTCCCCCTGGTTTTGTGATGTAACAGCCGCTGTTCGAGTCTCCAGTGTCTGGGTCACAATCGAGTTCCTCCACCACATTCTAACCCCGGGTGTCCCATTTCTCCTGGTTCTGCTGCTCAATGTTCTCACCGTCAGACACATTGTAGTGACCAGCAGAGCCCGCAGGAGACTCCGCACTCACACCAATGGGGACGCTCAGTCTGACACAGAAATGAGAAACCGAAAAATATCCATCATTTTGCTGTTTGTGATCTCGGCCAATTTCATCCTGTTATGGTCAACGCTCATGCTATTTTATATATGGAGACGGATGTGGGATATTGGATACGGGTCTCTGGATCTCGATGACTTTGTGCTGGAATTGGGCTTCATGCTGCAGCTCCTCAGTTGCTGCACAAACACCGCGATTTATGCCGTGACCCAGACTAAGTTCAGGCAGCAGCTGAAGAACGTGCTGAAATATCCCTTCACCCAAATCCATCAATGAATCAAATTCCCTCATTAATCAATCCATGTGGGATTTTCTCATTTCAGTTCAGTGTTTCAGCGATGGAGGCAGCCTGTCACTATGGTAACAGACAGAGGGTAGCGCTGGTTTGTCCATCCTTATCCCACAGCGGGGTTGCACGGAAACATTTCAATGTTTCTCACAAATCAAAGGCCAGTGAGAAAAGGCACCATCCCACTGACTGTATCCATCACTTCCATTTGTAAACAATAAAAATGTTGATTAAAGCGTGCCGAGCAGCAGAGTGACCGATGTTGTGTGTCTTTGTGTTGGAGAAGCTGAGCTGGAGAGAGACAGACTCAGCACCAAGTCCTGGGCCTCATGGAAGGTGAGGGCACCGCGCCCTGAGATCAGGAGCTGGGTATAACACCCTCTATCCCCACGACTCCAACCTGTCCTCCCAATTTCTTCTCCCCTCCTCTTTACCCTCATTTCTCTCCCTCGCTCTCTCTGCAAACACTTCCTCTCTCACCACCTCAGAGGGAAAGGGAAGAACCAGGGAGACAGAGTGCATCAGACAGAAAGGGAGGGATGGAGGGGGTAGAGAGATTCAGTCAAAGAGAAACGGAGAAAGGTGAGGAGAAAGAGAGCGAGAGGAAGGGGGCGGCGAAAGAGGTAGAGAAAGCCGAGAGAGAGGGAGAGAGTGAGAGCGATAGAGGGGGGAGGGCAAGAGAGGGAGAGAGGGCGAGAGACGGCGAGAGGACGAGAGGGAGAGAGGTCAAAAGAGGGAGAGAGGGCGAGAGAGAGGGAGAAACGGCGAGAGAGGGAGAGGGAGTGAGAAAGGTCGAGAGAGGGATAGAGAGGGAGAGTGGGAGTGAGAAAGGTCGAGAGAGGGATAGAGATGGAGAGAGGGCGAGAGAGGGCGAGAGGGAGAGAGGGAGAGAGGGCGAAAGAGGCAGAGAGAGTGAGAGAGGGCGAGAGGGCAAAAGAGGGAGAGAGGGCGAGAGAGGGAGAGTGGGCGAGAGAGAGCGAGAGAGGGAGAAAGGGCAAGAGAAGAAGAGAGGGAGAGAGGGAGAGAGGGCTAAAGTGAGAGAGAGGGCTAGAGAGAGAGACAGAGGGTGAGAGAGGGAGAGAGGGCGAAAGAAGGCAAGAGGGCGAGACAGAGGGCGAGATTGGGAGAGAGGGCGAGAGAGGGAGAGAGGGCGAGAGAGGACGAGAGGGGGAGAGGTCAAATGAGGGAGAAAGGGCAAGAGAGGGAGAAACGGCGAGAGAGGGAGAGCGGGCGAGACAGGTCAAGAGGGATAGAGAGGGAGAGTGGGAGAGAGATGGAGAGAGGGCAAGAGGGAGAGAGGGCGAGAGAGGGAGAGAGGGCAAAAAAGGGAAGGAGAGGGAGATAGGGCGAGAGAGGGAGAGATAGCGAGGGGGTTCAGAGAGCGAAAGAGGGAGTGTGGGCGAGAGAGAGCGAGAGACGGAGAAAGGGAAAGACAGGAAGAGAGGGAGAGAGGGAGAGAGAGGGCAAGAGAGGGAGAGAGGATGAAAATGAGAGAGACGGCAAGAGAGAAAGACAGAGAGCGAGAGAGGGAGAGAGGGCGAGAGAGGGCAAGAGGGCGAGAGAGAGGGCGAGAGCGGGAGAGAGGGCGAGAGCGTGAGAGAGGGCGAGAAAGTGCGAGAGAGGGAGTGAGGGAGAGAGAGGGAGAGAGGGTACAAGAGAGGGAGAGAGGGCGAGAGAGAGAGAGGGCAAGAGAAAGAGAGAGGGAGGGAGAGAGGGAGAGATGGCGAGAGAGAGCGAGAGAGGGAGGGAGGGACAGAGGGAGAGATGGCGAGGGGGTCAGAGAGCGAAAGAGGGAGTGTGGGCGAGAGAGAGCGAGAGAGGGAGAAAGGGCAAGACAGGAAGGGTGGGAGAGAGTGGGAGAGAGGAAGAGAGGGCGAGAGAGGGAGAGAGGGCGAAAATGAGAGAGAGGGAAAGAGAGAGAGAGGGTGAGAGAGTGAGAGAGAGCGAGAGTGGGCAAGAGGGCGGGAGAGAGGGCGGGAGTGTGAGAGAGGGCGAGAGAGTGAGAGGGCGAGAAAGTGCGAGAGAGGGAGAGAGGGCGAGAGAGAGAGAGGGCGAGAGAAGGCGAGCGAGGGAGAGAGGGTGAGAGAAAGAGACAGGGCGAGAGAGGGAGAGAGTGCGAAAGAGGAAGATAGAGGGCGAGAGAGGGAGAGATGGCCAGAGAGGGCGAGACAGGGAGAGAGGGAAAGAGAATGTGAAAGGGCGAGAGAGGGAGAGAGGGAGATATGGCGATACAAGAGAGGGAGAGAGAGGGAGAAATTGCGAGAGAGGGAGAGAGAAGGAGAGAGTGGGAGAAACAGCGAGAGAGGGAGGGGGCGAGAAAGGTCGAGAGAGGGATAGAGAGGGACAGTGTGAGAGAGATGGAGAGAGGGCGACAGAGGCCAAGAGGGCGAGACAGAGGGCGAGAGTGGGAGAGAGGGCGAGAGAAGGAGAGAGGGTGAGTGAGGACGAGAGGGGGAGAGGTCAAATGAGGGAGAGAGGGCGAGAGAAGGAGAAATGGAAGAGAGTGAGGTCGGGCGAGAAAGGTCGAGAGGGATAGAGAGGGAGAGTGGGAGAGAAATGGAGAGAGGGCGAGAGGGAGAGAGGGCGAGAGAGGGACAGAGGGCGAAAGAGGGAGAGAGGGAAGGAGAGGGAGAGAGGGAAGGAGAGGGAGAGAGGGAGAAAGTGCGAGAGAGGGAGTGAGGGCGAGAGTGTGAGAGAGGGCGAGAGAGGGAGGGGGGCGAGAAAGGTCGAGAGAGGGATAGAGAGGGAGAGTGGGAGAGAGATGGAGAGAGGGCGAGAGAGGGCGAGAGGGAAAGAGGGAGAAAGAAGGAGAGAGGGCGAAAGAGGCAGAGAGAGTCATAGAGGGCGAGAGGGCGAAAGAGGGAGAGAGGGCGAGAGAGGGCGAGTGGGCGAAAGAGGGAGAGCGGTCGAGAGAGAGCGAGAGAGGGAGAAAGGACAAGAGAGGAAGGGAGGGAGAGAGAGGTAGAGAGGTAGAGAGGGCGAATGTGAGAGAGAGAGCAAGAGAGAGAGACAGAGGGTGAGAGGGGGAGAGTGGGCGACAGAGGGCAAGAGGGCGTGACAGAAGTCGAGAGAGGGAAAGAGGGAGAGAGAGTGAGAGAACGTGAGAGAGGGCGAGAAAGTGCGAGAGAGGGAGTGAGGGAGAGAGAGGGAGAGAGGGTGAAAGAGTGGGATAGAGAGCGAGAGAGAGAGAGACGGCGAGAGAAGGCGAGAGAGGGAGAGAGGGTGAGAGAAAGAGAGAGGGCGAGAGAGGGAGAGAGGGATGGAGAGGGAGAGAGGGCGAGAGAGAGCGAGAGAGGGAGGGAGGGAGAGAGGGAGAGAGGGCGAGAGAGGGAGAGATGGCACGGGGAGGGAGGGCGAAAGAAGGAGTGAGGGCGAGAGATGGTGAAAGACAGGAAGAGTGGGAAAGGCAGGAAGAGTGGGAAAGAGTGAGAGAGAGGGAGAGAGAGGGAGAGAGAGCGATAATGAGAGAGAGGGCAAGAGAGAGACGTGAGAGAGTGAGAGAGAGCGAGAGAGGGCAAGAGGGCAGGAGAGAGGGCGAGAGTGTGAGAGAGGGCGAGAGAGTGAGAGAGGGCGAGAAAGTGCGAGAGAGGGAGAGAGGGCGAGAGAGAGAGGGCAAGAGAAGGCAAGCGAGGGAGAGAGGGTGAGAGAAAGAGAGAGGGCGAGAGAGGGAGAGAGTGCGAAAGAGGAAGATAGAGGGCAAGAGGGGGAGAGATGGCCAGAGAGGGCGAGAGGGCGAGGCAGGGAGAGAGGGAAAGAGAATGTCAAAGGGCGAGAGAGGGAGAGAGGGAGATAGGGCGATACAAGAGACGGAGAGAGAGGGAGAAATTGCGAGAGATGGAGAGAGTGGGCGAGAGAGGGTGAGAGAGGGCGAGAGATGGTGAAAGGACGAGAGGGCTAAAGAGGGAGCGACGGCAAGTGAGAGAGAGGGGCGAGACAAGGCGAGAGGGCGAGAGTAGGACAGAGAGCGAGAGCGGGTGAGAGAGGGCGAGAGGAGGAGAGAGTGTGAGAGAAGGAGAGAGAGGGCGATAGAGGGCGAGAGAGGGCGAGAGAGGGCGAGAGCGGGAGAGAGAGGGGGAGGGCAAGAGAGGGAGTGAGGGCGAAAGATGGAGAGAGGGCAAAAGAGGGATAGAGGATGATACAGGGCGAGAGAGGGCGAGAGGGCGAGACAAGGAGAGAAGGAGAGAGAGGGAGTGAGGAAGAGAGAGGGGGAGAGGGCGAGAGAGGGAGAGAGTGGGAGAGAAGGAGAGAGGGCTAGAGAGGGAGAAAGGGCGAGAGGGCCAGAGAGGGAGAGAGAGGGCGAGAGAGGCAGACAGGGCGAGAGAGGGCGAGAGAGTGAGAGAGGGAAAGAGAGGGAGAGAGGCCGAGAGGGCGAGAGAGGGAGAAAGGGAGAAAGAGGGAGGGAGGGCAAAAGAGGGAGAGATCGTGAGAGAGAGCGAGAGAGGGAGGGAGGGCGAGAGGGCGAAAGAGGGAGGGAGGGCGAGAGGGCGAGAGATGGTGTGCGGGCGAAAGATGGAGAGAGGGCGAGAGAGAGAGAGGATGAGCAAGCGAAAGAGGGCGAGAGAGGGTGAGAGGGCGAGAGAGAGAGAGGGTGAGAGAAAGATAGAGGGCGAGAGAGGGAGAGCGGGAAGGAGTGGGAGAGAGAGCGAGGAGAGCGAGAGAGGGAGAGAGGGCGAGAGAGAGGGTGAGAGAAGACGACAGAGGTAGAGAGGGAGAGAGAAAGAGAGAGGGCGAGAGAGGGAGAGAGGGAAGAAGTGGGAGAGAGGGCGAGGAGAGCGAGAGAGGGAGAGAGTGCGAGGGAGGGAGAGATGGTGAGGGGGAGAGAGGGTGAAAGAGGGAGTGAGGGTGAGAGAGAGTGAGAGAGGGAGAAAGGGCAAGACAGGAAGAGAGGGAGAGAGTGGGAGAGAGGGAGAGGGCGAGAGAGGGAGACAAGGCGAAAAGGAGAGAGAGGGCAAGAGAGACAGACAGAGGGCCAGAGAGGGAGAGAGGGTGAGAGAGGAGAAGAGGACGGGAGAGAGGGCGAGGGAGGGAGAGAGGGAAAGAGAATGTGAAAGGGCGAGAGAGGGAGTGAGGGAGAGAGAGCGATACAAGAGAGGGAGAGAGAGGGAGAAAGTGCGAGAGAGGGAGAGAGTGGGCGAGAGAGGGTGAGAGAGGGCGAGAGATAGTGAAAGAGCGAGAGAAGGACAGTGGGCGAGAGAGGGAGAGAGGGCGAGAAAGGGCGAGAGAGGGAGAGAGGGATAGAGGGCGAGAGAGTTAGAGAGGGCGAGAGGAGGGGAGAGGGCGAGAGAGGGAGAGAGTGCGAGAGAGGGAGAGATGGCCAGAGAGGGCGAGACGGCGAGACAGTGAGAGAGGGAAAGAGAATGTGAAAGGGCGAGAGAGAGAGAGAGGGAGATAGGGTGATAAAAGAGAGGCATAGAGGGAGAAATTGCGAGAGAGGGAGAGAGGGAGAGAGTGGGCGTGAGAGGGTAAGAGAGGGCGAGAGATGGTGAAAGGGCGAGAGGGTAAGAGAGGGAGCGAGGGCGAGAGAGAGAGGGGCGAGACAAGGAGAGAGAGGGGCGAGAGAAGGACAGAGGACGAGAGAGGGTGAGACGGAGAGAGGGTGAGAGGAGGAGATAGTGCGAGAGCGGGAGAGTGAGTGTGAGAGCGGGAGAGAGGGTGAGAGAGGGAGAGAGAGCGAGTGAGGGCAAGAGAAGGAGTGAGGGCGAAAGAGGGAGAGAGGGCAAAAGAGGGATAGAGGGTGATAGAGGGCGAGAGAGGGAGAGCGGGTGATAGAGGGAGAGAGGGAGAGAGAGGGAGAGAGGGAGAGAGAGGGCAAGAGGGCGAGACAAGGAGAGAAGGAGAGAGAGGGAGTGAGGAAGAGAGAGGGAGAGAGGGCGAGAGAGGGAGAGAGTGGTAGAGAGGGAGAGAGGGCTAGAGAGGGAGAGTGGGCGAGAGGGCCAGAGAGGGAGAGGGAGGGCGAGAGAGGCAGACAGGGCGAGAGAGTGAGAGAGGGCAAGAGAGGGAGAGAGGCAGAGAGAGCGCGAGAGACGTTGAGAGAGGCCGAGAGGGCGAGAGAGGGAGAGAGGGAGAAAGAGAGAGGGAGGGCAAAAGAGGGAGAGATCGTGACAGAGTGTGTGAGCGGAAGAGAGGGCAAAGAGGGAGAGAGAGGGAGGGAAGGCGAGAGGGCGACAGAGGGAGAGAGGGCAAGAGAGTGAGAGAGGGTGGGCAGGCGAAAGATGGAGAGAGGGCAAGAGAGAGAGAGAGGATGAGCAAGGGAAAGAGGGCGAGAGACGGCCAGAGAGGGCCAGAGAGTGAGAGAGGGCGAGAACGTGCGAGAGAGGGATGAGGGAGAAAGAGGGCGAAAGAGAGGGAGAGAGGACGAGAGGGAGAGGGCAAGAGAAGACGACAGAGGGAGAGAGGGTGAGAGAAAGATAGTGGGCGAGAGAGGGAGAGTGGGAAGGAGAGGGAGAGAGGGCGAGAAGAGCGAGCGAGGGAGAGATGGCGAGGGGGAGAGAGGGTGAAAGAGGGAGTGAGGGCGAGAGAAAGCGAGAGAGGGAGAAAGGGCAAGGCAGGAAGAGAGGGAGAGTGTGGGAGAGAGGGAGAGATGGCGAGGAAGGGAGAGAGGGTGAAAAGGAGAGAGAGGGCAAGTGAGAGAGACAGAGGGCGAGAGTGGGAGAGAGGGCGAGAGAGGGCAAGAGGGCTGGAGAGAGGGCGAGAGTGTGAGAGAGGGCGAGAGAGTGAGAGAGGGCGAGAAAGTGCGAGAGAGGGAGTGAGGGAGAGAGAAAGAGAGAGGGTGAGAGAGGGCGAGAGAGTGAGAAAGGGCGAGAAATTGCGAGAGAGGGAGTGAAGGAGAGAGAGGTAGAGAGGGCGAGAGAGAGAGAGGGCGAGAGAAGGCGAGCGAGGGAGAGAGGGTGAGAGAAAGAGAGAGGGCGAGAGAGGTCGAGAGAGTGAGAGAGGGCAAGAGAGGGAGAGAGGCGGAGAGACGGCGAGAGATGGTGAGAGAAGCCGAGAGGGCGAGAGAGGGAGAGAGGGAGAAAGAGAGAGGGAGGGCAAAAGAGGGAGAGATCGTGAGAGAGGGCGAGAGGGCGAAAGAGAGAGAGAGGGCGAGAGAGAGAGGATGAGCAAGGGAAAGAGGGCGAGAGACGGTGAGAGAGGTATAAAGAGGGCGAGAGAGGGAGAGATGGCAAGAGAAGGACAGAGGACCAGAGAATTAGAGAGGGCGAGAACGTGCGAGAGAGGGAGTGAGGGAGAAAGAGGGTGAAAGAGAGGGAGAGAGGGCGAGAGGGAGAGGGCAAAAGAAGACGACAGAGGGAGTGAGGGTGAGAGAAAGATAGAGGGCGAGAGAGGGAGAGTGGGAAGGAGAGGGAGTGAGGGCGAGGAGAGCGAGAGAGGGAGAGATGGCGAGGGGAGAGTGTGCGAAAGAGGGAGTGAGGGCGAGAGAGAGCGAGAGAGGGAGAAAGGGCAAGACAGGAAGAGAGGGAGAGAGTGGGAGAGAGGGAGAGGGCGAGAGAGGGAGACACGACGAAAAGGAGAGAGAGGGCAAGAGAGATAGACAGAGGGCCAGAGAGGGAGAGAGGGCGAGAGAGGGCAAGAGGGCGGGAGAGAGGGCGAGGGAGGGAGAGAGGGAAAGAGAATGTGAAAGGGCGAGAGAGGGAGTGAGGGAGAGAGAGCGATACAAGAGAGGGAGAGAGAGGGAGAAAGTGCGAGAGAGGGAGAGAGTGGGCGAGAGAGGGTGAGAGTGGGCGAGAGATGGTGAAAGAGCGAGAGGGTAAGAGAGGGAGCGAGGGTGAGAGAGAGAGGGGCGAGACAAGGAGAGAGGGCGAGTGAAGGACAGAGGGCGAGAGAGGGAGAGAGGGCGAGATGAGAAGAGAGTGAGAGAGAGTGAGAAAGTGCGAGAGAGGGAGTGGGGGAGAGAGAGGGCGAAAGAGAGGGAGAGAGTGCGAGAGAGAGAGGGCGAGAAAAGACGACAGAGGTAGAGAGGGAGAGAGAAAGAGAGAGGGCGAGAGAGGGACAGAGAGAAGGAGAGGGAGAGAGGGCGAGGAGAGCGAGACAGGGAGGGAGGGAGGGAGAGAGTGCGAGAGAGGGAGAGATGGCGAGGGGGAGAGAGGGTGAAAGAGGGAGTGAGGGCGAGAGAGGGTGGGAGAGGGAGAAAGGGCAAGACAGGAAGAGAGGGAGAGAGTGGGAGACAGGGAGAGGGCGATAGAGGGAGACAAGGCGAAAAGGAGAGAGAGGGCAAGAGAGACAGACAGAGGGCCAGAGTGGGAGAGAGGGCGAGAGAGGGCAAGAGGGCGGGAGAGAGGGCGAGAGTGTGAGAGAGGGTGAGAGAGTGAGAGAGTGTGAAAGAGGAAGATAGAGGGCGAGGGAAGGAGAGAGGGAAAGAGAATGTGAAAGGGCAAGAGAGGGAGTGAGGGAGAGAGGGCGATACAAGAGAGGGAGAAAGTGCGAGAGAGGGACAGAGTAGCAAGAGAGGGTGAGAGAGGGCGAGAGATGGTGAAAGAGCGAGAGAAGGACAGAGGGCGAGAGAGGGAGAGAGGGCGAGAAAGGGCGAGAGAGGGAGAGAGGGATAGAGGGCGAGAGAGGTAGAGAGGGCGAGAGGAGGAGAGAGTGCAAGAGAGGGAGAGAGTGCGAGAGAGGGAGAGATGGCCAGAGAGGGCGAGACGGCGAGACAGTGAGAGAGGGAAAGAGAATGTGAAAGGGCGAGAGAGGGAGATAGGGCGATAAAAGAGAGGCGTAGAGGGAGAAATTGCAAGAGAGGGAGAAAGGGAGAGAGTGGGCGTGAGAGGGTAAGAAAGGGCGAGAGATGGTGAAAGAGCGAGAGGGTAAGAGAGGGAGCGAGGGCGAGAGAGAGAGGGGCGAGACAAGGAGAGAGGGCGAGAGAAGGACAGAGGGCGAGAGAGGGAGAGAGGGCGAGATGAGGAGAGAGTGTGAGAGCGGGAGAGAGAGTGTGAGAGCGGGAGAGAAGGCGGGAGAGGGAGAGAGAGAGAGTGAGGGCAAGAGAAGGAGTGAGGGCGAAAGAGGGAGAGACGGCAAAAGCGGGATAGAGGGTGATAGAGGGCGAGAGTGGGAGAGAGGGTGATAGAGGGAGAGAGGGAGAGAGAGGGAGAGAGGGAGAGAGAGAGGGCAAGAGAGCGAGACAAGGAGAGAAGGAGAGAGAGGGAGTGAGGAAGAGAGAGGGAGAGATGTCGAGAGAGGGTGAGAGTGGGAGAGAGGGAGAGAGGGCTAGAGAGGGAGAGTGGGCGAGAGGGCCAGTGAGGGAGAGGGAGGGCGAGAGAGGCAGACAGGGCGAGAGAGGGCGAGAGAGTGAGAGAGGGCAAGAGAGAGAGAGAGGCAGAGAGAGGGCGAGAGACGGTGAGAGAGGCCAAGAGGGCGAGAGAGGGAGAGAGGGAGAAAGAGAGAGGGAGGGCAAAAGAGGGAGAGATCGTGAGAGAGTGTGAGAGCGGGAGAGAGGGCGGGAGAGGGAGAGAGAGCGAGGGAGGGTGAGAGGGCGAGAGGGCAAAAGAGGGAGCGAGGGCGAGAGAGCGAGAGAGGGTGGGCGGGCGAAAGATGGAGAGAGAGGGCGAGAGAGAGAGAGAGAGAGAGGATGAGCAAGGGAAAGAGGGCGAGAGAAGGCGAGAGAGGGTGAGAGGGCGAGAGAGGGAGAAATGGCAAGAGAAGGACAGATGGCCAGAAAGTGAGAGAGGGCGATAACGTGAGAGAAAGGGAGTGAGGGAGAAAGAGGGCGAAAGAGAGGGAGAGAGGGTGAGAGGGAGAGGGCAAGAGAAGACGACAGAGGGAGAGAGGGTGAGAGAAAGATAGAGGGCAAGAGAGGGAGAGTGGGAAGGAGAGGGAGTGAGGGCGAGGAGAGGGAGAGAGGGAGAGATGGCGCGGGGGAGAGAGGGCGAAAGAGGGAGTGAGGGCGAGAGAAAGCGAGAGAGGGAGAAAGGGCAAGACAGGAAGAGAGGGAGAGTGTGGGAGAGAGGGAGAGATGGCGAGAGAAGGAGAGAGGGTGAAAAGGAGAGGGCAAGTGAGAGAGACAGAGGGCGAGAGAGGGCAAGAGGGCTGGGGAGAGGGCGAGAGTGTGAGAGAGGGTGAGAAAGTGCGAGAGAGGGAGTGAGGGGAAGAGAGGGAGAGAGGGCGAGAGAGAGAGGGCGAGAGAAGGCGAGCGAGGGAGAGAGGGTGAGAGAAAGAGAGAGGGCGAGAGAGGGCGAGAGAGTGAGAGAGGGCAAGAGAGGGAGAGAGGCAGAGAGATGGCGAGAGACGGTGAGGGCGAGAGAGGGAGAGAGGGAGAAAGAGAGAGGGAGTGCAAAAGAGGGAGAGATCGAGAGAGAGGGCGAGAGAGGGAGGGAGGGCGAGAGGGCGAAAGAGGGAGAGAGGGCGAGAGAGCGAGAGAGGGTGGGCGGGCGAAAGATGGAGATGGCGAGAGAGAGAGAGGATGAGCAAGGGAAAGAGGGCGAGAGATGGCGAGACAGGGATATAGGGCGAGAGAGGGAGAGAGGGTGAAAAGGAGAGGGCAAGTGAGAGAGACAGAGGGTGAGAGAGGGCAAGAGGGCTGGAGAGAGGGCGAGAGTGTGAGAGAGGGCGAGAGAGTGAGAGAGGGCGAGAAAGTGTGAGAGAGGGAGTGAGGGAGAGAGAGGGAGAGAGGGCGAGAAAGAGAGAGGGCGAGAGAAGGCGAGCGAGGGAGAGAGGGTGGGAGAAAGAGAGAGGGCGAGAGACGGAGAGAGTGCAAAAGAGGAAGATAGAGGGCGAGATAAGGAGAGAGGGAAAGAGAATGTGAAAGGGCGAGAGAGGGAGTGAGGGAGAGGGGGTGATACAAGAGACGGAGAGAGAGGGAGAAAGTGCGAGAGAGGGCGAGAGAGGGTGAGAGAGGGCGAAAGATGGTGAAAGGGCGAGAGGGCGAACGAGAGAGTGAGGGCGAGAGAGAGGGGGGGCGCAACAAGGAGAGAGGGCGAGAGAAGGACAGAGGACGAGAGAGGGAGAGAGGGCGAGAAAGGTCGAGAGAGGGAGAGAGGGATAGAGGGCGAGAGAGTGAGAGAGGGCGAGAGGAGGAGAGAGTGCGAGATAGTGAGAGAGGGCGAAAGAGGGAGAGAGGGCGAGAGAGCGAGAGAGAGGGAATGAGGGCAAGAGAGGGAGTGAGGGCGAAAGAGGGAGAGAAAGCAAAATAGGGATAGAGGGTGATAGAGGGCGAGAGGGGGAGAGAGAGGGCGAGAGGGCGAGAGGGCGAGACAAGGAGCGAGGGAGAGAGAGGGAGTGAGGAAGAGAGAGGGAGAGGGGGCGAGAGAGGGAGAGAGTGGGCGAGAAGAAGAGAGGGCCAGAGAGTGAGAGAGAGGGCGAGAGAGGCAGACAGGGCGAGAGAGGGAGAGAGGGTAAGAGAGGGTGAGAGAGGGTGAGAGGGCGGAGTGGGAGAGAGGGAGAAAGAGGGAGGAAGGGCGAAAGAGGGAGAGATCGTGAGAGAGGGCGAGAGAGGGAGGGTGGGCGAGAGGGTGAAAGAGGGAGGGAGGGCGAGAGAGGGAGAGAGGGTGGGCGGGCGAAAGATGGACAGAGGGCGAGATAGAGGATGAGAGGGAAAGAGGGCGAGAGACGGCGAGAGAGGTTGCGAGGGCGAGAGAGGGAGTTACGACAAAAGATGGAGAGAGGGCGGCAGAGGGCGAGAGACGGCGAGAGAGGATGAGAGGGCGAGAGAGGGAGAGAGGGCGAAAGAGGGAGAGAGGGAGACTGAGGGTGAGAGAAGGCTGGAGAGGATGAGAGGGCGAGAGAGGGAGAGATGGCGAGAGAGGGAGAGAGAGAGAGGGCGAGAGAGAGAGGTAGTGAGGGCGAGAGAGGGAGAGAGAGTGCCAAAGGGCGACGGAGAGCGAGAGAGGGAGAGAGTGCGAGAGAGGGAGAGAGGGCGAGTGGGAGAGAGCGTGAAAGAGACAGTTAGAGTAGGCGAGAGAGGAAGAGTGCGAGAGAGGGAGAAAGGGCAAAAGAGAGAGAGAAGGCGAAAGAGGGTGTGAGGGAGAGAGAGAGTGAGAGGGCGAGGGAGGGAGAGACAGTGAGAGAGGCAGGGATACGGAGAGAGGGTGAGAGAATGAGAGAGGGCGAGGGTGCTAGAGAGGATGAGAGAGGGCGAAAGGGCGAGACAGGGCGAGAGAAAGAAAGTGGTGGAGAGAGAGAGAGGGCGAGAGAGGGAGAGATGGCGAAAGTGGGAAAGAGGGTGAAAGAGGCAGATAGTGTGAGACATGGCGAGAGGGGGCGAGAGGGAGAGAGGGCGAGAGAGGATGAGTGGGCGAGAGAGGGAGAGAGGGCGAGAGAGCGCGAGCGAGGGAGAGAGCGAGAGACGGAGAGTGGGTGAGAGAGTGAGAGAGGGCGCGAGAGGGAGAGAGGGCGAGAGAGGATGAGTGGGCGAGAGAGGGAGAGAGGGCGAGAGAGAGAGAGCGAGGGAGAGAGCGAGAGAGGGAGAGTGGGAGAGAGGGGGAGAGAGAGCGAGAGAGGGCGAGAGAGGGAGAGGGGGCGAAAGTGGGAGAGAGGGTGATGAGGCAGAGAGTGTGAGAGCGGGTGAGAGGGCGCGAGAGGGAGAGAGGGCGAGAGAGGGAGAGTGGGCGAGACAGGGAGAGAGAGCGAGATGGAGAGAGGACGAGGGGGAGAGAGGACAAGAGAGGGAGAGAGGATGAAAGAGAGACGGAAAGAGGGCGAGATAGGAAGAGAGAGAGAGAGAGGGCAAGAGAGGGTGAGAGAGGGAGAGATGGCGAAAGTGGGAAAGAGGGTGAAAGAGGCAGACAGTGTGAGACAGGGCGAGAGGGGACGAGAGCGAGAAAGGGCGAGAGAGGATGAGTGGGCGAGAGAGGGAGAGAGGGCGCGAGAGAGCAAGAGAGGAAGAGTGGGAGAGAGGGAAAGAGGGCGACAGAGGGAGAGAGGGCGAGAGCGGAAAAGAGGGCGAGAGAGGGAGACAGGGTGAGAGAGGGAGAGAGGGCGAAAGTAGGAGATAGGGCGAACGAGGGAGAGAGGGTGAGAGAAGGCGAGTGGTGAGAGAGGACGAGAGAGGAAGAGAGGGCGAGATGGAGAGGTTGGGAGAGGCAGAAAAAGTGAGATAGGGAGAGTGGGCGAGAGAGGCAGAGAGAGCGAGATGGAAAGAGGGCGACGGAGGAGAGAGGACAAGAGAGGGAGAGAGGGCGAAAGAGAGACGGAAAGAGGGCGAGATAGGAAGAGAGATAGAGAGGGCGAGAGAGGGTGAGAGAAGGAGAGATGGCAAAAGTGGGAAAGAGGGTGAAAGAGGCAGACCGTGTGAGACAGGGCGAGAGGGGGCGGGAGGGAGAGAGGGCGAGAGAGGATGAGTGGGCGAGAGAGGGAGAGAGGGAGAGTGGGCGAGAGAGTGAGAGAGGGCGCGAGAGAGCAAGAGAGGAAGAGTGGGAGAGAGGGCGAGAGAGGGAGAGAAAGGGAGAGAGGGCGAGAGCGGAAAAGAGGGCGAGAGAGGGAGAGAGAGAGAGAGGGAGAGAGGGCGAAAGAGGGCGATAGGGCGAACGAGGGAGAGTGGGTGAGAGAAGGCGAGTGGTGAGAAAGGACGAGAGAGGAAGAGAGGTCGAGAAACGGAGAGAGGGAGAGAGAGGGCGAGTGACAGCGAGAGACGATGAGAGGGCAAAAGAGGGAGAGAGGGCAAAAGATGGAGAGAGGGCGTGAGAGGGAGAGAGAGAGTGGGCGAGAGAGGGCGAGAGAGAGAGAGAGCGAGAGAGGGCGAGAAGGCAAGAGAGGGTGAGAGGGTGAGAGGGGGAGAGAGGGCGAGAGAGGGAGAGAGGGCGAGAGAGGGAGAGTGGGCGAGAGAGGGAGAGAGGGCGAGAGAGAGGGAGAAAGGGACAGAGGGATAGAGGGCGAGAGAGGGAAAGTGGGCGAGAGAGGAAGAGAAGGCGCAAGAGAGCAAGAGAGGGAGAGCGGGAGAGATGGCGAGAGTTGGAGAGAGAGGGGGAGGGTGGGAAAGAGGGAGAGAGAGGGAGAGAGAGGGAGGGGGGATAGAGAGGGAGAGATAGGGAGAGAGAGCGAGAGAGGGCAAGAGAGGGAGAGAGGGCGAGAGATGGAGAGAGGGGAGGAGAGGGCGAGAGAGGGAGAGAGGGCGAGAGAGGGAGAGAGGGTGAGAGAGAGCAAGAGAGGGAGAGTGGGAGAGAGGGTAAGAGGCGTGAGAGGGAAAGAGGGCGAGAGAGGGAAAGTGGGCGAGAGAAGGAGGGAGAGAGAGGGAGAGAGGGGGATAGAGAGGGAGAGAGAGGGAGAGAGGGTGAGAGAGCGAGAGTGGGCGAGAGAGGGTGAGAGAGGGAGAGAGAGGGAGAGAGGGAGAGAGGGAGAGAGGGCGAGAGAGGGAGATTGGGCTAGAGAGGGAGTGAGGGCGAGAGAGAGCAAGAGAGGGAGAGACGGGAAGAGGGAGAGAGGCGTGAGAGCGGGAAAGAGGGCGAGAGAGGGCGAGAGAGGGAGAGAGGGGCAGAGGGAGAGAGGCGTGAGAGGGAGAGGGCGAGAGCGGAAAAGAGGGCGAGAGAGGGAGAGAGGGTGATGAGGCAGAGAGTGTGAGAGCGGTTGAGGGGGCGCGAGCGGGAGAGAGGGCGAGAGAGGGAGAGTGGTAGAGACAGGGAGAGATGGCGAGATAGAGAGAGGGGGAGGGGGAGAGGGGACAAGAGAGGGAGAGAGGGCGAGAGAGAGAGAGGGAAAGAGGGCGAGAGAGGAAGAGAGAGAGAGAAAGGCGAGAGAGAGAGTGACAGGGAGAGAGCGAGAGAGGGAGAGTGGGCGATAGAGTGAGAAAGGGTGCGAGTGGGCAAGAGAGGGAGAGAAGGATAGAGGGAGAGCGGGCGAGAGTGGGAAAGAAGGCGAGAGACGGAGAGAGGCGGAAAGAGAGGGAGAGAGAGCGAGAGAGCGAGAGGGGGCGAGAGAAGGAGAGAGGGCGAGAGAGAGCAAGGGAGGGAGAGAGGGAGAGAGGGAGAGAGGCGTGAGAGGGAGAGAGGGCGAGAGCGGTAAAGAGGGCGCAAGAGGGAGAGAGAGGGATAGAGGGGGATAGAGAGGGAGAGAGAGGTAGAGAGGGCTTAGGAGGGAGTGATGGCGAGAGAGGGAGAGAGGGCAAAAGATAGACTGAGGGTGAGAGAGGGAGAGAGAGAGGGTGGGAGAGGGAGAGAGCAAGAGATGGCGAGAGATGGAGAGAGGGCGAGAGTGGGTGCAAGGGTTAGAGGGGGAGAGAGGGCGAGAGAGGGAGAGAGGGGAGAGAGGGAGAGAGGACGAGAGGGAGAGAGGTCAAAAGAGGGAGAGAGGGCGAGAGAGGGAGAAATGGCAAGAGAGGGAGAGAGGGCGAGAGAGAGCAAGAGAGGGAGAGAGGGAGAGAGGCGTGAGAGGGAAAAAGGGCGAGAGCGGGAAAGAAGGCGAGAGAGGGAGAGAGAGGGAGAGAGGGGAATAGAGAAGGAGAGAGAGGGAGAGTGGGCGGGAGAGAGAGAGAGGGCGGGAGACCGAGAGAGGGCGAGAGAGGGAGAGAGGGCGAGAGAGAGCAAGAGAGAGAGAGAGTGGGAGAGGGAGAGAGGCGTGAGAGGGAGAGAGGGCGAGAGCAGAAAAGAGGGCGAGAGAGGGAGAGAGGGGGAGAGAGGGAGAGAGAGGGAGAGTGGGGGATAGAGAGGGAGAGAGAGGGAGAGAGGGCGAGATAGCGAGAGAGGGCGAGAGAGGGAGAGATAGTGAGAGCGGGAAAGAGGGCGAGAGAGGGAGGGAGGGAGAAACAGGGAGAGACGGGGATAGAGAGTGAAAGTAAGGGAGAGAGGGCGAGAGAGCGAGAGAGGGCGAGAGAGGGAGAGGGGGTGAAAGTAGGAGAGAGGGCCATGAGGCAGAGAGTGTGAGAGCGGGTGAGAGGGCGCGAGCGGGAGAGAGGGCGAGAGAGGGAGAGTGGGAGAGAGAGGGAGAGAGGGCGAGATGGAGAGAGGGCGAGGTGGAGAGGGGACAAGAGAGGGTGAGAGGGGAGAGAGAGACGGAAAGAGGGCGAGAGAGGAAGAAAGAAAGAGAGGGCGAGAGAGGGTGAGAGAGGGAGAGATGCGAGAGTGGGAAAGAGGGTGAAATAGGCAGACAGTGTGAGACAGGGCGAGAGGGGGCGAGAGGGAGAGAGGGCGAGAGAGAATGAGTGGCCGAGAGATGGAGAGAGAGCGAGAGAGAGCGAGACAGGGAGAGAGCGAGAGAGGGAGAGTGGACGAGAGAGTGAGAGAGGGCGCGAGAGAGCAAGAGGGGAGAGAAGGACAGAGGGAGAGAGGGCGAGAGCAGGAAAGAGGGCGAGAGAGGGAGAGAGAGGGAGAGAGGCGGATAGAGAGGGAGAGAGAGCGAGCAGGGGCGAGAGAAGGAGAGAAGGCGAGAGAGGGAGAGAGAGGGGGCGAGGGAGCGAGGGTGAGAGAGAGCGAGACAAGGAGAGAGCGAGAGAGGGAGAGAGAGGTAGAGGGGGTGAAAGTGGGAGAGAGGGTGATGAGGCAGAGAGTGTGAGAGTGGTTGAGGGGGCGCGAGCGGGAGAGAGGGCGAGAGAGGGAGAGTGGTAGAGACGGGGAGAGAGGGCGAGATAGAGAAAGGGCGAGGGGGGAGAGGGGACAAGAGAGGGAGAGAGGGCGAGAGAGAGAGACGGAAAGAGGGCGAGAGAGGAAGAGAGAGAGAGAAAGGCGAGAGAGAGAGTGACAGGGAGAGAACGAGAGAGGGAGAGTGGGCGATAGAGTGAGAAAGGGTGCGAGAGGGCAAGAGAGGGAGAGAAGGATAGAGGGAGAGCGGGCAAGAGTGAGAAAGAGGGCGAGAGACGGAGAGAGGCGGAAAGAGAGGGAGAGAGAGCGAGAGAGCGAGAGGGGGCGAGAGAAGGAGAGAGGGCGAGAGAGAGCAAGGGAGGGAGAGAGGGAGAGAGGGAGAGAGGCGTGAGAGGGAGAGAGGGCGAGAGCGGTAAAGAGGGCGCAAGAGGGAGAGAGAGGGATAGAGGGGGATAGAGAGGGAGAGAGAGGTAGAGAGGGCTTAGGAGGGAGTGATGGCGAGAGAGGGAGAGAGGGCAAAAGATAGACTGAGGGCGAGAGAGGGAGAGAGAGAGGGTGGGAGAGGGAGACAGCGAGAGATGGCGAGAGATGGAGAGAGGGCGAGAGTGGGTGCGAGGGTTAGAGGGGGAGAGAGGGCGAGAGAGGGAGAGAGGGGAGAGAGGGAGAGAGGACGAGAGGGAGAGAGGTCAAAAGAGGGAGAGAGGGCAAGAGAGGGAGAAATGGCAAGAGAGGGAGAGAGGGCGAGAGGCGTGAGAGGGAAAGAGGGCGAGAGGGAGCAAGAGAGAGAGATAGGGTGAGAGGGAGAGAGGCGTGAGAGGGAGAGAGGGCGAGAGCGGGAAAGAGAGCGAGGGAGAGAGAGGGAGAGGGGGCGAAATGGGAGAGAGGGTGAAAGAGGCATAGAGTGTGAGAGAGGACGAGAGGGCGCGAGAGGGAGACATGGCGAGAGAGGCAGAGTGGGTGACAGAGGGATTGAGGGCGAGAGAGAGCGAGAGGGCGTGGGAGGATAAGATAGTGAGAGAGGTAGAGAGAGGGCGAGAGGGAGAGAGAGGGAGAGGGAGAGATTGTGAGAGGGCGAGAGAGAGCGAGAGACGGAGAGTGGGAGAAAGGGAGAGAGTGCGAGAGATGGAGAGAGGACGAAAGAGGGAGAGGGCGAGAGAGGGAGAAAGGGCGTCAGGGGGAGAGATGGCGAAGGAGGCAGTGAGTTCGTGAGAGGGAGAGAGGACGAGAGAGCGCAAGAGGGCGAGAGAGAGAGGGCGGAAATGGGAGAGTGGGCAGACAGGGAGAGAGGGCGAGCAAGTGCGAGAGAGAGTGAGAGGTAGAGACGGTGAGAGAGGGAGAGAGGGCGAAAGTGAGGGAGAGAAGGCGAGAGAGTGAGAGAGGGTGAGCGAGTGTGAGAGGCTGAGAAAGCGAAAGAGGGAGAAGGGGCGAGAGAAAGAAAGAGGGTAAGAGAGGGAGAGAGGGAGAGAGAGGGAGAGAGGGAGAGAAAGGGCGAGAGACGGCAAGAGAGGGCAAGAGTACGAGAGAGGGAGAGAGGGTGAAAGAGGGAGAGAGGGCGAAAGAGGGAAAGAGGGTGAGAGTTGGCGAGAGCTTGAGAGAAGGCGAGAGACGGAGAGCGGGAGAGGGCGAGAGTCGGTGAGAGAGGGAGAGAGGGCGGGAGAGGGAGAGAGTGCGAGAGGGTGAGAGAGAGAGGGAATGAGGGTGAGAGAGGGAGAGTGAGTGTGATAGGGTGAGAGAGGGTGAGAGTGCGAGAGGGCGAGAGAGGGAGAGAGGGCAAGAGGCAGAGAGGGCGAGAGTAAGAGTTAGGGAGGGTGAGAGAGAGAGAGGGCGAGAGAGAGAGAAGGCGAGAGAGTGCGAGAGGGTGAGAGAGAGAGGGAATGAGGGTGAGAGAGGGAGTGAGTGTGATAGTGTGAGAGAGGGTGAGAGTGCGAGAGGGCGAGAGAGGGAGAGAGGGCAAGAGGCAGAGACGGCGAGAGTAAGATTTAGGGAGGGTGAAAGAGAGTAAGAGGGCTAGGGAAGATGAGACAGTGAGAGAGTCAGAGAGAGGACGAGAGGGAGAGAGGTCAACAGAGCGAGAGAGAGCTAGTGTGCGAGAGAGGGTGAGAGAGAGAGAGGGCGAAAGGGCGAGTCAGGGTGAGAGAGACAGAGAGAGAGAAAGTGGGGGAGAGAGAGAATGAGGGAGGGAGAGAGGGCAAGAGAGGGACAGATGGCGAGAGAGAGGGAGAAAGAGAGACCAGGCGAGAGGGCGAGTGAGGGTGAGAGAGGAAGAGAGGGCGAGAGAGTGGGCATGGGCGTGGGCGAGAGAGGGAGAGAAGGCAAGAGGGCGAGAGAGGGTGAGAGGGAGAGAGTGAGAGAGGGGGTGAGAGGGAGAGAGGGCGAGAGAAAGGGGTTTGGCGAGAGAGGGAGAGAGTGAGAGCGAGAGAGTTAGGTGGGCCAGAGAGGGAGAGAGGGTGATTGAGGGAGGGAGGGCAAAAGAGCGAGAGAGGGAGAGAGATCGACAGGTGAAGAGAGGGCGAGAGAGGGAGAGGGCACGAGAGAGGGAAAGAGGGTGAGAGAGGGAGAGAGGGAGAGAGGGGAAGAGAGGGCGAGAGAGGGAGAGAGGGTGAGAGAGGGATAGAGGCGAGAGTGAAAGAGAGGGAGAGAGGGAGAGAGAGGGAGAGAGGGTGAGCGCATGAAAGATTGAGCGCAGGCGAAAGAAGGACAGTGGGCGCGAGAGGGAGAGATGGCGAGCGAGAGCGAGAGAGGGAGAGAGGAGAGAGGGTGAGAGAGGGAGAGAGTACGAAAGAGGGAGAAAAAGCGAGAAAGGGAAAGAGGTCGTGAGGGCGGAGAGAGGGCGAAGGAGGGGGTGAAGGCGAGAGAGGGAGAGAGGGCAAAAGAGGGACAGAGGCGAGAGTGAAAGAGAGGGAGAGAGGGCGAGAGAGAGTGAGAGAGGCAGAAGGCAAAAGAGGGCGAGAGGGCGAAAGAGACAGAGATGGCGAGAGCGGGAGAGAGGGAGAGAGGGCGAAATGGGAGAGAGGGCGGGCAGGTGTGAGAGAGGGAGCGAGGGAGAGAGGGCGAGAGAGGGGGAGAGGGCGAAAGAGAGGGCGAGAGGGTGAGAGAAGGAGAGAGGGCGAGAGAAGGCGAGAGAAGGAGGTTGAGAGAGGGCGAGAGGCCGAGAGAGGGAGAGTGGGCGAGTGAGGGCGAGAGGGCGAGAGAGCGTGAGAGAGGGAGAGAGGGAGAGAGGGAGAGAGGGAGAGTGGGAGAGAGGGAGAGAGGGATAGAGTGCGAGAGAGGCTGAGAGTATGAAAGAGGGAGAGAGGGCGATAGGGGATAGTGGGCGAAGGAGGGAGTGAGGGCGAGAGATGGGGAGAGGGCAATAGAGGGAGAGGGGGCGAGAGACGGCCAGACATTGAGAGGGGGCGAGAAAGAGGGCGAGAGAGCGAAAGAGGGAGAGGTGGCAGGAGAGAGGGTGAGAGGGAGAGAGAGGGCGAGAGAGGGCAAGAGGGCAAGAGAGAGAGAAGGCGAGAGTAAGAGTTAGGGAGGGTGAGAGAGAGAGGGCCAGAGAGAGAGAAGGCGAGAGAGTGCGAGAGTGTGAGAGAGGGAGAGAGGGCAAGAGGCAGAGAGGGCGAGAGTAAGAGTTAGGGAGGGTGAGAGAGAGAGGGCGAGACAGAGAGAAGGCGAGAGAGTGCGAGAGGGTGAGAGAGAGAGAGAGAGGGAATGAGGGTGAGAGAGGGAGAGTGAGTGTGATAGGGTGAGAGAGGGTGAGAGTGCGAGAGGGCGAGAGAGGGAGAGAGGGCAAGAGGCAGAGAGGGCGAGAGTAAGAGTTAGGGAGGGCGAAAGAGAGTAAGAGGGCTAGGGAAGATGAAAACAGTGAGAGAGTCAGAGAGAGGACGAGAGGGAGAGAGGTCAACAGAGCGAGAGAGAGCTAGTGTGCGAGAGAGGGAGAGAGGGCGAAAGGGCGAGTCAGGGTGAGAGGGACAGAGAGAGAGAAAGTGGGGGAGAGAGAGAATGAGGGAGGGAGAGAGGGCAAGAGAGGGACAGATGGCGAGAGAGAGGGAGAGAGAGAGACCAGGCGAGAGGGCGTGTGAGGGTGAGAGAGGAAGAGAGGGCGAGAGAGTGGGCGTGGGCGAGAGAGGGAGAGAAGGCAAGAGGGCGAGAGAGGGAGACAGTGAGAGAGTGAGAGAGGGGGTGAGAGGGAGAGTGGGCGAGAGAAAGGGGTTTGGCGAGAGAGGGAGAGAGTGAGAGCGAGAGAGTTGGGTGGGCCAGAGAGGGAGAGAGGGTGATTGAGGGAGGGAGGGCAAAAGAGCGAGAGAGGGAGAGAGACCGACAGGTGAAGAGAGGGTGAGAGAGGGAGAGGGCGCGAGAGAGGGAGAGTGGGCGAGTGAGGGAGAGAGGGCGAGAGAGCGTGAGAGTATGAAAGAGGGAGAGAGGGCGATAGGGGATAGTGGGCGAAGGAGGGAGTGAGGGCGAGAGATTGGGAGAGGGCAATAGAGGGAGAGGGGGCGAGAAACGGCCAGACATTGAGAGGGGGCGAGAAAGAGGGCGAGAGAGCGAAAGAGGGAGAGGTGGCAGGAGAGAGGGTGAGAGGGTGAGGGAGGGAGAGAGAGGGCGAGAGAGGGCAAGAGGGCAAGAGAGAGAGAGGGCGAAAGTGGGAGAAAGGGCAGAGAGGGAGAAAGGGCGAGCAAGTGCGAAAGAGTGGGAGAAGGAGAGAGGGCGAGAGATGGCGAAAGAGAGGGAGAGAGGGGGAGAGAGAGGGAGGGCGACAGAGGGCAAGAGAGGGAGAGAGGGTGAGAAAGTGTGAGAGGCTGAGAAAGCGAAACAGGGAGAGAGGGCGAGAGAAAGAATGAGGGCGAGAGAGGGAGAGAGGGTGAGAGAGGGAGAGATGGAGAGAGAGGGAGAGAGGGTGAGAAAGGGCGAGAAACGTCGAGAGAGGGCAAGAGGACGAGAGAGGGAGAGAGGGCGAAAGAGGGAGAGAGGGTGAGAGGGGACGAGAGCGGGAGAGAGAGAGAGAGAGAGAGGGCTAGAGACAACAATAGAGGATGATATGGCAAGAGGGAGAGAGAGCGAGATGGAGAAAGGGTGGGAATGGGAGAGAGTGCGAGAGGGCGAGAGAGAGAGGGAGTGAGGGTGAGAGAGGGAGAGTGAGTGCGATAGGGTGAGAGAGGGCGAGAGTGCGAGAGAAGGAGAGAGCGCGAGAGAGGGACAGAGGACGAAAGAGAGGGAGAGAGGGCGAGAGAGAGAGGGCGAGAGAGGGCAAGAGAGGGAGAGAGGGTGAGTGAGTTTGAGAGGCTGAGAAAGTGAAAGAGGGAGTGAGGGTGAGAGAAAGAGAGAGGGAGAGAAGGTGATGGAGGGAGAGATGGAGAGAGAGAAAGAGAGAGGGCGAGAAAGGGCGAGAAACGTCGAGAGAGGGCAAGAGGACGAGAGAGGGAGAGAGGGCGAGAGACGGAGAGAGGGAGAGAGAGGGCAAGAGACAACAAGAGATGATGATATGGCAAGAGAGGAAGAGAGAGAGAGAGGGCAAGATGGAGACAGGGCGGGATCGGGAGAGAGGGCGAGAGAGAGAGGGAGTGAGGGTGAGAGAGGGAGAGTGAGTGCGATAGGGAGAGAGAGGGCGAGAGTGCGAGAGAGGGGAGCGGGCGAGAGATGGAGAGAGGGCGAGAGGGAGAGAGGGCGAGAGAGCGAGAGAAGGCGAAAGAGTGCGTGAGGGCGAAAGGGGGCGAGAGGGAGAGGGAGGATGAGACGGTGAGAGAGGTAGAGAGAGGGCGAGAGCGCGCGAGGGCGAGAGAGGGAGATTGGGCGAGAGAGGGAGAGAGGGCGACAGAGAGTAAGAGAGGGAGAGAGGCGTGAGAGGGAGAGAGGGCGAGAGGGGTAAAGAGGGCGAGAGAGGGAGAGAGGAAGAGAGAGGGACAGAGGGGGATAGTGAGGGAGAGAGAGGGAGAGAGGGCGAAGGAGGGAGTGAGGGCGAGAGAGGTAGAGAGGGAGAGAGAGGGATAGAGAGGGAGAGAAAGAGGGAGAGAGGGGATAGAGAGGGAGAGAGAGGGAGAGACGGCGAAGGAGGGAGTGAGGGCGAGAGAGGGATAGAGGGCAAAAGAGGGAGTGAGGGCGAGAGATGGAGAGAGAAAGGGCGAGAGAGGGCGAGAGTGGGTGCGAGGGTTAGAGGGGAGAGAGAACGAGAGAGGGAGAGAGGGCGAGAGAGGTAGAGAGGGCGAGAGGGAGCAAGAGAGGGAGAGAGGGAGAGAGGCGTGAGAGGGAGAGAAGGCGAGAGCGGGAAAGAGGGCGAGAGAGGGAGAGAGAGGGAGAGAGGGTGAGAAAGGGCGAGAAACGTCGAGAGAGGGCAAGAGGACGAGAGAGGGAGAGAGGGCGAAAGAGGGAGAGAGGGTGAGAGGGGACGAGAGCGGGAGAGAGAGCGAGAGACAGAGAGAGAGAGAGGGCAAGAGACAACAATAGAGGATGATATGGCAAGAGGGAGAGAGAGCGAGATGGAGAAAGGGCGGGAATGGGAGAGAGTGCGAGAGGGCGAGAGAGAGAGAGGGAGTGAGGGTGAGAGAGGGAGAGTGAGTGCGATAGGGTGAGAGAGGGCGAGAGTGCGAGAGAAGGAGAGAGCGCGAGAGAGGGACAGAGGGCGAAAGAGAGGGAGAGAGGGCGAGAGAGAGAGGGCGAGAGAGGGCAAGAGAGGGAGAGAGGGTGAGTGAGTTTGAGAGGCTGAGAAAGTGAAAGAGGGAGTGAGGGCGAGAGAAAGAGAGAGGGAGAGAAGGTGATGGAGGGAGAGATGGAGAGAGAGAAAGAGAGAGGGCGAGAAAGGGCGAGAAACGTCGAGAGAGGGCAAGAGGACGAGAGAGGGAGAGAGGGCGAGAGACGGAGAGAGGGAGAGAGAGGGCAAGAGACAACAAGAGATGATGATATGGCAAGAGAGGAAGAGAGGGAGAGAGGGAAAGATGGAGACAGGGCGGGATCGGGAGAGAGGGCGAGAGAGAGAGGGAGTGAGGGTGAGAGAGGGAGAGTGAGTGCGATAGGGAGAGAGAGGGCGAGAGTGCGAGAGAGGGGAGCGGGCGAGAGATGGAGAGAGGGCGAGAGGGAGAGAGGGGGCGAGAGAGCGAGAGAAGGCGAAAGAGTGCGTGAGGGCGAGAGGGAGCGAGAGGGAGAGGGAGGATGAGACGGTGAGAGAGGTAGAGAGGGCGAGAGCGCGCGAGGGCGAGAGAGGGAGATTGGGCGAGAGAGGGAGAGAGGGCGACAGAGAGTAAGAGAGGGAGAGAGGCGTGAGAGGTAGAGAGGGCGAGAGGGGTAAAGAGGGCGAGAGAGGGAGAGAGGAAGAGAGAGGGACAGAGGGGGATAGTGAGGGAGAGAGAGGGAGAGAGGGCGAAGGAGGGAGTGAGGGCGAGAGAGGTAGAGAGGGAGAGAGAGGGATAGAGAGGGAGAGAAAGAGGGAGAGAGGGGATAGAGAGGGAGAGAGAGGGAGAGACGGCGAAGGAGGGAGTGAGGGCGAGAGAGGGATAGAGGGCAAAAGAGGGAGTGAGGGCGAGAGATGGAGAGAGAAAGGGCGAGAGAGGGCGAGAATGGGTGCGAGGGTTAGAGGGGAGAGAGTACGAGAGAGGGAGAGAGGGCGAGAGAGGGAGAGAGGGCGAGAGGGAGCAAGAGAGGGAGAGAGGGAGAGAGGGAGAGAGGCGTGAGAGGGAGAGAAGGCGAGAGCGGGAAAGAGGGCGAGAGAGGGAGAGAGAGGGAGAGAGGGGAATAGACAAGGAGAGAGAGGGCAAGAGAGCGAGAGAGGGCGAGAGAAGGAGAGATGGCGATAGAGAGCCTGAAAGGGAGAGAGTGTGAGAGGGAGAGAGGCGTGAGAGGGAGAGAGAGGGAGAGGGGGCGAAATGGGAGAGAGGGTGAAAGAGGGAGAGTGTGAGCGAGGGCGAGAGGGCGCGAGAGGGAGAGATAGCGAGAGAGGCAGAATGGGAGAGAGAGGGAGAGAGGGCGAGAGAAGGAGAGATGGCGATAGAGAGCCTGAAAGGGAGAGAGTGTGAGAGGGAGAGAGGCGTGAGAGGGAGAGAGAGGGAGAGGGGGCGAAATGGGAGAGAGGGTGAAAGAGGGAGAGTGTGAGCGAGGGCGAGAGGGCGCGAGAGGGAGAGATAGCGAGAGAGGCAGAATGGGAGAGAGAGGGAGAGAGGGCGAGAGAGAGAGGGAGAGGGCGAGGGAGGATAAGATGGTGAGAGATGTGGAGAGAGGGCGAGAGGGAGAGAGAGGGAGAGAGTACGAAAGAGGGAGAGGGCAAGAGAGGGAGAAACGGCGATAGGGGAGATTCGGCGAAGGAGGGAGTGAGGACGAGAGAGGGAGAGAGGGCGAAGGAGGGAGAGAGGGCAAATAGGCAGAGAGTGTGAGAGATGGCAAGTGGGCATGAGAGGGAGAGAGGGCGAGAGAGGGAGAGTGGGCGAGAGAGGCAAAGAGGGAGAGAGAGCGAGAGAGGGAGAGAGGGAAAGAGTGCGAGAGATGGAGAGAGTACAAAAGAGGGAGAGGGCGAGAGAGGAAGAAAGGGCGATAGGGGAGAGACGGTGAAGGAGGCAGTGAGGGCGAGAGAGGACAAGAGGGCGAGAGAGGACAAGAGGGCGAAAGAGAGAGGGCGAGAGAGGTAGAGAGGCAAAAGAGAGGGAGAGAAGGCGAGAGAGTGAGAAGGAGCTAGTGTGTGAGAGAGGATCAAGAGAGGCAGAGAGCGAGAGAAGGAGAGAGGGCGAGAGAAGGCGAGAGAGGTAGAGAGGCTGAGAGAGGGCGAGAGCGCGCGAGGGCGAGAGAGGGAGATTGGGCGAGAGAGGGAGAGAGGGCGACAGAGAGTAAGAGAGGGAGAGAGGCGTGAGAGGTAGAGAGGGCGAGAGGGGTAAAGAGGGCGAGAGAGGGAGAGAGGAAGAGAGAGGGACAGAGGGGGATAGTGAGGGAGAGAGAGGGAGAGAGGGCGAAGGAGGGAGTGAGGGCGAGAGAGGTAGAGAGGGAGAGAGAGGGATAGAGAGGGAGAGAAAGAGGGAGAGAGGGGATAGAGAGGGAGAGAGAGGGAGAGACGGCGAAGGAGGGAGTGAGGGCGAGAGAGGGATAGAGGGCAAAAGAGGGAGTGAGGGCGAGAGTTGGAGAGAGAAAGGGCGAGAGAGGGCGAGAGTGGGTGCGAGGGTTAGAGGGGAGAGAGAACGAGAGAGGGAGAGAGGGCGAGAGAGGGAGAGAGGGCGAGAGGGAGCAAGAGAGGGAGAGAGGGAGAGAGGGAGAGAGGCGTGAGAGGGAGAGAAGGCGAGAGCGGGAAAGAGGGCGAGAGAGGGAGAGAGAGGGAGAGAGGGGAATAGACAAGGAGAGAGAGGGCAAGAGAGCGAGAGAGGGCGAGAGAAGGAGAGATGGCGATAGAGAGCCTGAAAGGGAGAGAGTGTGAGAGGGAGAGAGGCGTGAGAGGGAGAGAGAGGGAGAGGGGGCGAAATGGGAGAGAGGGTGAAAGAGGGAGAGTGTGAGCGAGGGCGAGAGGGCGCGAGAGGGAGAGATAGCGAGAGAGGCAGAATGGGAGAGAGAGGGAGAGAGGGCGAGAGAGAGAGGGAGAGGGCGAGGGAGGATAAGATGGTGAGAGATGTGGAGAGAGGGCGAGAGGGAGAGAGAGGGAGAGAGTACGAAAGAGGGAGAGGGCAAGAGAGGGAGAAACGGCGATAGGGGAGATTCGGCGAAGGAGGGAGTGAGGACGAGAGAGGGAGAGAGGGCGAAGGAGGGAGAGAGGGCAAATAGGCAGAGAGTGTGAGAGATGGCAAGTGGGCATGAGAGGGAGAGAGGGCGAGAGAGGGAGAGTGGGCGAGAGAGGCAAAGAGGGAGAGAGAGCGAGAGACGGAGAGAGGGAGAGAGAGGGCAAGAGACAACAAGAGATGATGATATGGCAAGAGAGGAAGAGAGGGAGAGAGGGAAAGATGGAGACAGGGCGGGATCGGGAGAGAGGGCGAGAGAGAGAGGGAGTGAGGGTGAGAGAGGGAGAGTGAGTGCGATAGGGAGAGAGAGGGCGAGAGTGCGAGAGAGGGGAGCGGGCGAGAGATGGAGAGAGGGCGAGAGGGAGAGAGGGGGCGAGAGAGCGAGAGAAGGCGAAAGAGTGCGTGAGGGCGAGAGGGAGCGAGAGGGAGAGGGAGGATGAGACGGTGAGAGAGGTAGAGAGAGGGCGAGAGCGCGCGAGGGCGAGAGAGGGAGATTGGGCGAGAGAGGGAGAGAGGGCGACAGAGAGTAAGAGAGGGAGAGAGGCGTGAGAGGTAGAGAGGGCGATAGGGGTAAAGAGGGCGAGAGAGGGAGAGAGGAAGAGAGAGGGACAGAGGGGGATAGTGAGGGAGAGAGAGGGAGAGAGGGCGAAGGAGGGAGTGAGGGCGAGAGAGGTAGAGAGGGAGAGAGAGGGATAGAGAGGGAGAGAAAGAGGGAGAGAGGGGATAGAGAGGGAGAGAGAGGGAGAGACGGCGAAGGAGGGAGTGAGGGCGAGAGAGGGATAGAGGGCAAAAGAGGGAGTGAGGGCGAGAGATGGAGAGAGAAAGGGCGAGAGAGGGCGAGAATGGGTACGAGGGTTAGAGGGGAGAGAGAACGAGAGAGGGAGAGAGGGCGAGAGAGGGAGAGAGGGCGAGAGGGAGCAAGAGAGGGAGAGAGGGAGAGAGGGAGAGAGGCGTGAGAGGGAGAGAAGGCGAGAGCGGGAAAGAGGGCGAGAGAGGGAGAGAGAGGGAGAGAGGGGAATAGACAAGGAGAGAGAGGGCAAGAGAGCGAGAGAGGGCGAGAGAAGGAGAGATGGCGATAGAGAGCCTGAAAGGGAGAGAGTGTGAGAGGGAGAGAGGCGTGAGAGGGAGAGAGAGGGAGAGGGGGCGAAATGGGAGAGAGGGTGAAAGAGGGAGAGTGTGAGCGAGGGCGAGAGGGCGCGAGAGGGAGAGATAGCGAGAGAGGCAGAATGGGAGAGAGAGGGAGAGAGGGCGAGAGAGAGAGGGAGAGGGCGAGGGAGGATAAGATGGTGAGAGATGTGGAGAGAGGGCGAGAGGGAGAGAGAGGGAGAGAGTACGAAAGAGGGAGAGGGCAAGAGAGGGAGAAACGGCGATAGGGGAGATTCGGCGAAGGAGGGAGTGAGGACGAGAGAGGGAGAGAGGGCGAAGGAGGGAGAGAGGGCAAATAGGCAGAGAGTGTGAGAGATGGCAAGTGGGCATGAGAGGGAGAGAGGGCGAGAGAGGGAGAGTGGGCGAGAGAGGCAAAGAGGGAGAGAGAGCGAGAGAGGGAGAGAGGGAAAGAGTGCGAGAGATGGAGAGAGTACAAAAGAGGGAGAGGGCGAGAGAGGAAGAAAGGGCGATAGGGGAGAGACGGTGAAGGAGGCAGTGAGGGCGAGAGAGGACAAGAGGGCGAGAGAGGACAAGAGGGCGAAAGAGAGAGGGCGAGAGAGGTAGAGAGGCAAAAGAGAGGGAGAGAAGGCGAGAGAGTGAGAAGGAGCTAGTGTGTGAGAGAGGATCAAGAGAGGCAGAGAGCGAGAGAAGGAGAGAGGGCGAGAGAAGGCGAGAGAGGTAGAGAGGCTGAGAGAGGGCGAGAGGCCGAGAGGACGAGAGAGTGAGAGAGTGAAAGAGGGAGAGGGGTGCCAGAGAGGGCGAGAGGGCAAGAGGGCAAGACAGGGAGAGAGGGAGAGTGAGGGAGAAAGGGAGAGAGGGCGATAGAAGGGAGGGAGAGAGGATGAGAGAGGGAGAGAGGGCGAGAGAGTGGGAGAGAGGGAGAGAGGGAGAGAGAGCGAGAGGGAGAGATGGCGAGAGAGAGACTTAGAGAGGGTGAGAGCGGGAGAGAGGGTGAGAGAGGGAGAAAGGGCGAGAGAGTGAGAAAGCGAAATAGTGCATGAGGGTGAGAGAGTGCGAAAGGGCGAGGGAGGATGTGACGGAGAGAGATGTAGAGAGAGGGCGAGAGGGAGAGTGAGGAAGGAGACAGTGAGAGAGGGCGAGAGAGGGTGAGAGGGCGAGAGAGAGCGAGAGAGGGAGAGAGTGCGAGAGATGGAGAGAGTACGAAAGTGGGAGAGGGCGAGAGAGGGAGAAAGGGCGATGGGGCGAGACGGCGAAGGAGGCAGTGAGGGCGAGAGAGGGAGAGAGGGCAAGAGAGGGCAAGAGGGCGAGAGAGAGAGAGAGCGAGAGTGGGAGAGAAGGCAGAGAGGGAGAGCGGGCGAGCAAGTGTGAGAGAGAGGAAGAGGGAGAGAGGGCGAGAGAGGGAGAGAGGGCAAAATAGAGAGAGAGGGTGAGAGAGAGTGAGTGGCTGAGAAAGCGAAGTAGGGCGAGAGGGCGAGAGAAAGGAAAAGGGTGAGAGAGGGAGAGAGGGCGAGAGGGGAGAGAAGGAGAGAAAGGGCGAGAGACGGCGAGAGAGGGCAAGAGGACGAGAGAGGGAGAGAGGGAGAGAGGGCGAAAGAGGGAGAGAGGGCGAGAGAGGGAGAGAGGGAGAGAGAGGGAGAGAGGGTGAGCGCGCGAGAGATTGAGCGCAGGCGAAAGAAGGACAGTGGGCGCGAGAGGGAGAGATAGCGAGCGAGAGAGGGAGAGAGGGAAAGAGGGTGAGAGAGGGAGAGAGTACGAAAGAGGGAGAGAAAGCAAGAAAGGGAAAGAGGTCGTGCGGGGGGAGAGAGCGCGAAGGAGGGAGTGAAGGCGACAGAGGGAGAGAGGGCAAAAGAGGGACAGAGGCGAGAGTGAAAGAGAGGGAGAGAGGGCGAGAGAGGGTGATAGAGGGAGAGGGCAAAAGAGGGCGAGAAGGCGAGGGAGTGCGTGAGGGCGAGAGAGAGCAAGGGCGAGGGAAGATGAGACAGTGAGAGAGGCAGAGAGAGAACAAGAGGGAGAGAGGGCGTGAGTAAGAGTTAGAGAGGGTGAGAGAGGGAGAGAGGGCGAGAGACAGAGAAGGCGAGAGAGTGCGTGAGGGCGAGAGAGAGCGAGAGGGCGAGGGAAGATGCGACAGTGAGAGAGGCAGA